>NW_026069560.1:0-7432 GCF_014885135.2 Alexandromys fortis
AAAAAAAAAAAAAAATTGAGCCCAACTAGTACTAGTTGGGCATATATGATCCCTTAATTTAATATGAATTTCTGATGCAACTAAACTCCTCTATACTCTCTATAATATCAATATATATTGTAATTATCAGTAATGTTAAACAAGCAATACATTTTAGACAATTATGAATACTCATTTCCTACAGAAGACTAAAATACAAAATAAAGAGAATAATAGACTAAACACTTAGTTTGTTTTAGGCAATTTCCAATTGTAGTAACAAAATACTGGAGGCCAGATCACTTATTTTAAAATATAGAGAGGTTTACCAGAAACCTCTAATAGTTTTTGAAGCTAATTGTTTAAAATTAGATAGTTCCCTGAATTCAGTGTCATTAGAAATCTAAAGATACATGCCATCAGAGTGTGTGCATCTACAAAATGATCAAAAGGAACACTGGATGCCAGAGTGGCTAGAGAAGGACCAGGTTTGCACTTCCATAACAACTATGGAGGACTAATCAGGGTCCCCAGATAGTAACCTCAATTTCTTCCCCGTATGATTCTTCCAGTAACCCAATGCACCCCAGATCCCACCTCTTAAAGATTCAACACCTTTTTATTTTATTATATTGTGGACCAAGCCACCACTACAGCAATGCTCACTGGATGTAAGCAACATACAAATCTCAGGAAGTATAGAACCACATTGTAGGTTACAAACAATAGTATTTTGGTCATGATTTTTTCCCATAAGAGCCATTTTCTAAACTTTTTATCATTTTATGTGCTAGTGGCCTTACTACTGTAGCATCAACTCTACTAATTGTTTAGGCAGAATGGTGTCATTGTTCATGGTTTGCACTTCACTGGTGAAGCTCCATCATAAAGCTTTGTTTCCCTTTCAAATTTATAATTTTAAAGATTTGATGAATTCTTGAGTATAATTTTTGGATAATTGGGGAATCATTTTTTTTTCTAGCTGAGTAGAATTTAAATTTTATACAGAGAGCTACAAGCCACATGGAAATGCTCTTTGGAACATTTTGCTGCCAAATGAGTAACCCACGCAAAGTAATTTTGATTTATTTTATTTCACTTGAATTTATTATTACCCTGTGCAATTGTATTTTTCCATACCATGAATGCAATTAATGATTATTTAGCTTCCATAGTCTTCTGACATTTAGTTGTAAAGCACACATTTTACATATATGATGTTACGTGAAATTCTTCCATCTGTTAATGTTAATGGATTCTGTGAGGGACATATAGTGCAATTTTATAGGTAAGTTTTACTGATTTTGACTACTTCTAATATCTTTTAGATATGTCTTTAAATAGATCACTTAAAACAAATAATCTCTCATTTTATATAAAATTGAAGAATTAAAGTGGGATTGATGTAAACATTAGTATAAAATAACCACCATAGAACATAATGCACAAAAAAACACTAATTTGTAGCAGGTAAAGGTAAAGGTTAAGGCTGGAGAGAGGGCTCAGCAGTTGTTTTTGCAGAAAACCCAGGTTCAATTCCCAGAACCTGCATGATATCTCACAATGCTCTGTAACTCCAGTTCCTTGTGATCCAAAACCCTCACTGGCCTTTTCTGGCCTCCACAGGCACCAGCCATGAACATGGTACATAGACAAACATGCAAAGAAAACACAATGCTCATTAAATAAGAATAATGATAGCAACAATGATGGTGATAACGTTTTAAAGTAAGAATTGGGTTGGTGTTTGATGGGTCTCGTCTGCTTCGGTCTCTTCATGCCTCTCTCTTTAAAATGTTTTTATTCACTCCCATTACTATATACATCTTTTAAGCACAAACAGTACTGTAATTTTTATCACTAGCCTTGACTTCTTCACTGACACTTAGGGCTTATGTTTAAAATTGTAGTAGACAGAGGACTGTAGAATCCTCACTGCCCCATGAGGAGTTTGAGAGTCTGAATTTCAGCTTAATTCTCAAAGAAGCTGAGCAAGGGTTTGAAGACAGCTTGTACCATCAATTAAGAAGCTGCAGCAGACTAATGAAAGACAAGAAAAAACAAGCAGATGAGCTTAAAAGAACTGGTGAGTTTATGGAACTATAAATACACTTAATATTTTTAAGTAGGGTCCAAAAAGTAACTATTCTCTTCTCAAGAATGAGTGTTATATTATATCTTTTATGATTTCTTACATATATATTTTTAACTTTATGATCTTATTTTTTAAGATTTATTTTATTTCCGTTTGTGTGTGTGTGTGCCTGTTTGTATATGTTTGTGTAGATACCCATAGAGATCTGAAAAAAGTGTCAGATCCTTAAAGCTGGAATTATAGGTGGTTGTGAGTTGGCTGCTGTGGGTGCTAGGAACTAAACTGTGACCTTTTTTACTTTTAACTTTCATTGATTCTCTGTGGGTTTCATGTCATGCATCCTGATCCCACTTATTTCTCTATCCCTTGAATCCACCCTCTGCCCTTGCAACCTTTCCCTGCAAAAAAAAAAAAAAAAAAAAAGAACCAACACAACTTCCATGCATGCACAACATAACTGATTAGACTTGGTAGGGTATTGTTTTCAAAAGGAAGCCATAAGATTGGAGGAGAAGTAGTGCTGGAGAACCAGAAAGTTTCAGAATTCACATTAGTATAAACTAAAGCCAACGCTGTGCTCTAAGAAGGCAGCTTAAAGGCAGAAGTGAGCTTGTGTTTGGAATTAAGGTCTTTACTCATGTTAAAATACCTGATCATAATTACTGTACTTATGTTTGCATATTTATTAATATTCACATATTATTATTTTAATCCTTCAGTAATGTCATTGGGTTTTCTTATGTTCTCTATGGTCTTTCTACATACAAATGAATATAGATACACACGTTCTCACAATGAACATATGCATATATGCATGCATATGTACATATATGTTCATGCACATATATGAAATATATATATATATATCAGGAAGGAAACAAAGACATGGCAGGTCCAGGAGTAAATATCCCTTCAGAATGAATAGGAAATTGGGGGAGTACAAACACAAGAGAATGATAACAGTTAAGATTCCCAGAGGGAGCAGAAAGATATTAATAGTGATTTGTTATGGATAAGGAAGACTCTGGGATAGTTTTCTATCTTTGAAAACCTGTTAGTTATTCTAGGCATAGATGAACACTGGTATAAAAGATAACGTTGAACCTGGCAGTGGTGCACACATGTTTAATCCCAGCACTTGGGAGGCAGAAGGAGTTGGGTCTCTGTGAGTTTAAGGCTAGCCTGTCTACAAGAGTTAGTTCCAGGACAGGCTCCAAAGCTACTGAGAAACAAAGCCCAGGATGCTAAGCACCACAGCATGGGAGACACAGATACAGTTCCTCTTAGGAGATTTTAAAATAATATCTTAGATTCTATGCATTACACAGATAGGACATTTTATGGATTCAATTTATTTATTCATTCTTCCTGTCTTTCACCTCATGCCTCCCAATCTAAACCATCTCGCACCCTATCCCAAAACAAAACAAAATAAAATTTAAGAAAAAAAGAGGGAAAAGGAGAAAGAAAAAATAAAGGAAGAATGGAAAATTGCATCATGGAAGCTGCAGTGTGACTCAGTAAGTTACACACTAAACCTCTTTATCCATATATTTTTACATGCATTGGTTTATCGAAAAGAATCATTGGTTTGCCACTGGACTGGGCTCCCAAAGTTCAGTTGAAGAGTGGGAGGAATAAGAATATGAGCAAAGAGGTCAAGGCCATGATGGGTTCACTCACTGAAACAGTTTGCCTGAGCTAATGGGAGCTCACCAACTCCAGCCAGACAGGGATGGAAACAGCATAGGACCGAACTAGTACCTCTGAATGTGAGTGACAGGTGCATGACTGGGGTAGATTGAGGGGTCACTGGCAGTGGCACCAGGATTTATCCCTACTGCATGTACTAGCATTTTTGGGAACCTATTCTCTTCGGATGATCATCCTATATACAGTAGGGAGGGCCTTGAACTTTCCACAAAGCAATTTGCCTCACCCTCTCTGAGCATTGGATAGGGGTAGGGTGGGAGGGTGTGTGGAGGGAATGGGAAGAGAAAAGGGAATGTGAACTTGGATTGATATGCATAAAAATGATAGTTTGTTTTCTTTTTTAAAAAATAAATATAATAATAATAAAATAAGAAAACCATCACAAAGAAAAAAAAATCATTTGTCTAGTTCAAGGATCCTGGTCTCTGCTGCACAATCAACACTGAGTCCTCACTGGTACTCTTAATCCATTTGCTTACTCTCTGGAGTAAGGGGAATCTACAGATTTCATTGGGTCCTGAGTATGTGCCTTCTTTCCCCTCAGCATTTCAGGACCTCAGAAGCTAATGCTGCTCAAGTGTAACTGTGTAGGTAGATATTGAAGAGAGATAAGAAAATGTAAGTCCAGGGTAAGGATTTAAGCGAGAACATTCACATTGGACATTCTTTAAAGAGACTCAACACTGGGCAAAAAATTAGAGATTTTGTCTGTTTGTTACCCGATAAGATGGGCACGAGTACAGAAAAGTCCTTGAAGTGCTGAAGCACAAGCCCAATCCCTTGGCTGTTTCTACTGTAGAGACACGTGGACTAGGGGATTGGCTACATACAGGGGCCTTTTATAGCTCACCAAACTATTAATTTGGATTTTACTTCTTTCTGTTAGTAGTTCAAGGTCTTCTTGGGAAATCTAAGACAATTTAATAAATCCGGCTCTCTTTGTACAATCAGAGCAGATGTGCTGTGTGGCAGGAATGGCATTTCAGTTTTCAAACAACAGTGACAGTCAGAGAAAGTCTTTGCCAGCAGACCACTTGCATCCCAGCACAGCCCAGATTGCACTCCAAGGGCCCAGGCTGCCAGACACTAGTCTCAGACCTCTTTCTACTGCACTAGGAGAAACAGCCCTTTCCCCAGAGGTGATGCTTCCAAGAATAAGAAAATCTAGGGAGATCTTCCTGCATAGAAAATAAAACAACAGTCTGCAAGCTCTTCAAAGTTTAATATATAAGACACCAAGACTCCGACTTTACTCTTGGGAACATTAGTCCTCATATATAAAATGCCTATATTTATGCAATATAAATGTATATATGTTGCAAAATATTTCTAAACTTAATACTTGATAATTCATAAGTGTGTATTTCTTAGGCTTTCTATTGCCATGAAGAGACAACATGACCACAGTAACTCTTATGAATGAAAAATCTTTTAATTGTGGCGGCTTACATTTTCAGAGGTTTAGTCCATTATCATCATGGTGTGATATGGGGACATGCAGGCAGATATGGTGCTGGAGAAGGAGTTCAGAGTTCTAATCTTGACCCACAGGCAACAGGAAGCGATGTGAAACACTGGGCGTAGCTTGAGCACATATCACCCTTCGAAGCTCACCTCCACAATGACATACTTCCTCCTAAAAGGGTACATCTATTCTATCCAAACCACACCTCCTAATAACACCACTCCCTATGTGCTTATGGGGACCAATTACATTCAAACTACTGCATTCCTCTCCTTGGCCCCCATAAACTTGTAACAATATCATAATGCAAAATGTATTTAGTCCAGCTTCAAAAGTTCCAAAGTTTATCACAGTATCAACAATGTTTAAAAGTTCAAAGTCTCTGTTGAGATTCATGTGGTCTCTTACATGTAATCCCCTGTAAAATAAAAATAATAATAGTACTAAAGCAGATCACACGCTTCCAACATATAATGGCACAGAAATAACACATTAAGCCATTTCTCTGGCTTCCTCCTTTGCAATGGATGCTTGCTATACTGACAGTCCTCCACTTACTGAATAAAACTAACACAACTCTCTCGTGTAAACAGGTCCTCTGTTCCTGGTTGGTTCCCTAATGTTTGTGTGAGTAACTCCTTTGCATTTAAATGTTTTTCACTAGGAAGAATTTAGCTGATAACTAACAAGATCATTCCCTTCACCCTGGCATTACAAATTACAGTCTTTGTCGCTTTTCTCTATGCCTGAAATTTTCATGTGTTTTTCATACCTTCTTATTGATATAAGATCCATTCTTTATATAGAGTGGACCAATTAAAAGTCCCTCCCTATCCTTTATTAATGGCTCAAGCAATTTATATTACCATTTGGATAAAGTGAAATCTGTCTAGATATTGTAGCTGAAGGGGTCTAAGGAAGGTCTAATATATAGAAGGAAGACATGTCCACATAAGCTGAAATCTTCCTCTTGACATCACAGAGTAACCCTTGGAAAGAGAATAGGAGAATATAAACTGTCAAGCCACAGCACTTCCACATTTTTCTGCTCATATCACAAAGGTTTCAGAAGAACTTCAGCACTCTATCATGCTTTTTCTTGTAGATTGGAACTGACCATTGTTGCACATGGCAAAAAAAGGATCTGAGGCTTTGAAGGCAATTTTAAATTTGAAACAGAATAACTGGACAAAGAATATGAAACAGAGAACCCTAGGACTGAAGAGATACATAAGAAGAGTGAGCCGTGTCCAGTATAGCTTTAGGAAGCAAACACAAATAAAAGAGGAATTTCAGAAGAGGTCCAATACCCAGCTCTAATGTGACATAGGAAAAGAGGCAGGACTTTATAGATGCTTTGAATCAAGCAGCACTTACATAGGAGACAGCTGTGTTGTATCTGTGTAACACAAGCTACTGTTATAAATAAACACTTAAATAACACTAGCTGAAACAAAGGAAATGAGTTTCTCAGTTTAGAAACCTCTCCAAAGCAGACGCTGTTAGTTAATTTAGGGCTTTCCTCTCAGTGATTCAGGGAACAGGTTCCTTCTTCTGGACCCACCTAGATCCATTGCAACCAGATAACATGGAAAAGAGAGTTAAAGAGCATATTAAAGCTCTTAGCAAAAAAAAATTCATATACATCAGTTCTGTTTACAGTCCTTTCACAAGAAATTAGTCAGTGCAAGAGATCAAAAAAATGCTATCAATAGATAACCATTTCCTGGAAGTAAGTTCATTTTACTAATGGTGATACATAGATAATGATGAAAGCAGTCTGTCTTCTAAGATGACAGCAGAGTGTATTCAACAAGGTAATTTTCATCTTATGAATACTGATGGATGACCTAGAAAAACCAGATTACATCATATGTTAAACCTGTTCTCAAAAAACAGACTTTATTAGAAGCGATAAGACTTGAACACATATTAGGAAATTTGAAGTGTATTTTTCCTTCTGATATAGCCACATGAATTCTGTGATTGAACACAAACAAAACTAACAAGGTATTTCAGGAGATGAGGGCACTTGCCCTGCAAGCGTGAGGACCTGACTTCAAGCCCCAGAACACACATACAAAGATGAATATGGTGGTGGTGAGCATTGGTCATCCCAGCCCTAATACAGGAGAGAGAGAGAGAGAGAGAGAGAGAGAGAGAGAGAGAGAGAGAGAGAG
>NW_026069561.1:0-1785 GCF_014885135.2 Alexandromys fortis
AGGAATATAAAATGGATGATAAACATTTAAGGAAATGTTCAACAACCTTAGTCATCAGAGAAATGCAAATCAAAACAACTCTGAGATTCCATCTTACACGTGTAAGAATGGCCAAGATCAAAAACACTGATGACAACTTATGCTGGAGAGGTTGTGGGCAAAAGGGAAACTTCTGCATTGCTTATGGGAATGCAAGCTGGTATAGCCCCTTTGGATGTCAGTGTGGTGATTTCTCAGAAAATTTGGAAACAAGCTCTCTCAAGATCCAGCAATACCACTTTAGGGTATATAACCAAAAGATGCTCAATTGTGTCACAAGGACGTCTGCTCGACTATGTTCATAGCAGCATTTTTTAGCATAGCCAAAGCATGGAAACAACCCAAATGCCCTCAACCTAAGAATGGGTAAGAAAAATGTGGTACATTTATACAATGGAGGACTACACAGCAGAAAAAAAATAATGACATTTTGAATTTTGCAGGAAAATAAATGGAGATAGAAAACATTATTTTGAGTGAGGTAATTCAAACACAGAAAGGCAATTATTGCATGTACTCACTCATAGGTGGTTTTTAAACATAAAGCAAAGAAAACAAGCTTACAAACAACAATCCCAGAGAACTTAGACAACAATGAGGAAGCTAAGTGAGACTTACATAGATCTAATCTACATGGGAAGTAGAAAAAGATCTCCTGAGTAAATTGGGAGCATGAAGAGCTGGGGTAGGGTTGAAGCATGGAGGGGAGAAACAGGGAAGGGAAAAACAGGGAGGGGAGCAGAGAAAAATGTAGAGCTTTATATAAATCAATAAAAATCTTCACAAAAAGTTTATATTTCCCATATAATAACTGAAAATTTTGTACAAATCAACCTCAATTATTATTCTCTTAATTTTCTTTTATTTACTTTTTGAATCACCCAGATGCTAAGCTGCTTATAATCGGCAGCCTAGGTCATGTTACTTAACACATGATTTTATTCAACCATTACTACTTAATTATTTAGTTTTTGTATATTAATTTATTTAGCAGTACACTTTCATTATATACTTATTACTGTTTTCCACCTTTAACTATATTTGTTACTTTTCAAAACTCAACATAAAAATATGTCAATTAACAGAAAACAATAAAGAAAAAATTGCAGAATGTGAATTGTGGTTAAGACCCAAGATTTAATATGGATATAGAAGAAACAAGGACACTACTCAGACTTAAGGATAAGTTCTTCTCAGTTTGAAAGATTTCAATAAAAACTCTAAAAAAAAGTAAGTTTAATACTGGTATTGTTGCCCCTTTGTTAAAGGTAGAGTGTCATTTTAAAGACCAACATAATGAAAATACGCAATTTGGAAACTCATTGATGGGAATGTGTGACTGTCATAGAATCTTTAAAAATAGAAATGAAGGCTAAAATTTAACTTCCTTTATATCATAGATATAAAAGCTAAAAGCTCAAAATTGAAAAAGAAAGCTATCAGAATTTACATTTAGACATTTAAATATTCAAAATGTTATTTCAATTGTAATCATTATCCTACAGTGTACACAACCACTGAAGAATCACCCTGCCACGATATTAGGCTTAAAAGCTATCTTATTGTAAAGGCAATCTAGGTGAATTTCTGTTTGTTGATGTGGAAGTATCATATATCAATCTGTTGATTTCATTGGTTAAGTAATAAACAAACTGCTTGGCCTCATAGCTTAGAACATATATGGGAGGAGTAAACAGAATAGAATTCTGGGCGGAAGAGGAAGTGAGGTCAGACTCTGCTCTGCTC
>NW_026069561.1:4269-7725 GCF_014885135.2 Alexandromys fortis
TGAGGGCTGGAGAGATGGCTCAGTGGTTAGGAGCATTGCCTGTTCTTCCAAAGGTCCTGAGTTCAAATCCCAGCAACCACATGGTGGCTCACAACCATCTGTAATGAGGTCTGGTGCCCTCTTCTGGCCTGCAGACAGAATATTGTATACATAATAAATAAATAAAAAAAATAATAGATGAAAAATTTCCCAACCTAAAGAAGAACATACCCATAAAGGTACAAAAAACTTACATAACACCAAATAGATTTGATAAGAAAAAATATCAATGCCACATAATAACCAAAACACTAAACATACAGAATAAATAAATAATATTAAGAGCTTCAGGGAAAAGGTCAATTAACCTACAAAGCCATATGTGCCAGCATTTAACCCAACTTCTCAGTTAGAGACTCTCCCAGCAAAAAGGGCTTGGAGATATGTTTTGCAGATTCTATGAGATACCAGATGACAGCCTAGACTATTCTACCCAAAAAACTTTCAATCACCATAAATGGAGAAAACAAGATATTTGATGACAAAGAAATTTAAACAATATCTAGCCAAAATTCTAGCCTTAGAAAAAATACTAGAAGACAAATTCAACTGAAGGAAAATAACTACAAACATAAAAAAGGAAATAAAAAAATTCCACAACAGCAAAACCCAAAGAAGAAAAACACACACACACACACACACACACACCAATACCAACAACAAAATATAACAGATATTGATCATTAGTATCTCACAATATTAAAGAAATCAATTTCCCAATAAAAAGACAGAAGCTAACAGAATAAAATTGAAAACAAGATCCATCCTTCTGCACCATATAAGAAACATACCTCAACATCAAAAACAGACATCACCTCAGAGTAAAGGGTTGGAAAAACATTTAAAATAAACAAAAACAAACAAGCGAAAATGGACTTAAGACAGAAGCTGCTGTAGCTATATTAATATCTAACAAAATGGATTTCAATTCAAAATTAATCAAAAGAGATGAAGAAGGATATTTCACACTCATGAAAGGAAAAGTGAACCAAGATGATGGCTCAAGTCTGAACATCTATGCCCCAAATGTAAGAGTACTCACATGTGTAAAAGAAATATTACTAAAGTTTAAATCATACATCAAAATCAATCACCAATAGTGGGAGACTTTAATACCTCATTCTTAACGATGGACAAGTCATCCAGACAGAAAAGACAGAAATGGTGGCACTAAAAGAAATCATCACTCAATTCTAAAATATATCTACAGAATATTTTACCCACACACAAAATAATGTAAGTATTTTTCAACAACTGATGCAACTTTCTCCAAAATTGACCACATGCTCAGTCACAAAATGAGTCCTAATAGATACAAAAAAAGTTGAACTAAGCTCCTGTATCTTTTCAGGCCAACATGAATCAAAGCTGGATTCCAAAACCAACAGAAACCAAAGAAAACTTAAAAACTCATGATACTGAATGAGTATCTATCGAATTATCATTTGATCAAGCAAGAAATAATTATTAAAGACTTCCTAGAATTCATTGAAAGTGAATGCACAACATACACAAATTTATGGAACACAATGAAAGAGGCATTAAGAGGAAAGTTCATAGCACTAAATGCCTTCATTAAGAATTTGGAAAGATTCATACTAGTGACTTAACAGCCCACCAGAGAGCTCCAGAAGAAAGAAGAAACAAACACACCCAGTAGGAGTAGATGGAAGGAAATAACCAAACTGAGACTGAAATTATTAAGAAGAAATAGAAAGAAAGAGGACAATAGAAAGAATCAATGAAACAAAGTATTGGTTTTTGAGAAAATCAATAGGTTAGACAAAACTTTATTCAAATTAAATAAAAGGCAGAGAGACAGAGACAGAGACAGAGAGAGAGAGAGAGAGAGAGAGAGAGAGAGAGAGAATATCCAAATTAAAAATATCAGAAATGAAAAACATACAGGACAACAGGCACTGAGATAATTCAGAGAACTATATGGACACTTTAAAAACCTTTACTTGAAAAAAAATGGAAAATCTAAAAGAAATGAACAATTTTCTGGATAAATACCTCATACCAAAATTAAATCAGACACTAAGATCAATAATTAATAAATGAGACCTCATGAATCCAAAAAGTTTTGGTTAGACAAACAGCAGCAGCAGCAACAACAACAACAAAAATAAAAATAATAAAACAAAACAAAACAAAAACCAAAGCAACCCAAAACACCATCAAGAAAACAAAATGTCAGCCTACAGAATGGGAAAAGTCCTTCACCAACACCACATCTGACAGAATGCTGATTTCCAAAATATATAAAGAACTAAAGAAAGGAGACATAAAAAACCCAAAACTAAATAATCTATTTTAAAAAATGGGTACAGATATAAACAGAGAATTCTCAGCAGAAGAACTTCAAATAGCCAAGAAACACTTAAAGGAATGTTCATCACCTATAGCTATCAGGAAAATGCAAATTACAAGGTCTCAGATTCCATCTTACACCTGTCAGAATCACTAAGATAAGAAACATTAATGACAGCTCATATTAGATAGGATGTAAAGTAAGATCAATACTCCTTCATTACTGATGAGAATGAAAACTTTTACAGCAACTTTGGAAATCAATATGTTTGTTTCTTAGAAAACTGGGAATCCATCTATTTGAAAACTACACACTGTCTATACTACTCCTGGCATATATTCAAAAAAATGTTTATACAAACCACAAGACACTAGCTCAACTATGCTCATAGCAGCTGTATTCAAAATAGTCAGAAAATGAAAACGACCTAGATATTCATCAACTAAAGTATGAATAAAGAAAATGTGGTACATTTTAAACAACAAAGTATTTCTCAGCTATTAAAATCAATGACATCATGAAATTATAAGGCAAATGGATGGTACTAAAAAATAATAATCTTCCTGAATGAAGCAACCCAGTACCTGAAGATAAAAATGACACTTACTCACTAATAAGTGCATATTAGCTGTAAAATAAAGGATGAACATACTATAATCCATAGCTCCAGGGAGACTAGGTAACAAGGCGGGATCAAGTGGAAACAGATGCAGGGACTCAAAGCCAAATGTTAGGCTGAGCTCTGGTAATCCTATTCATCAGAGGGAGAACGAATTATAGTGTTAGATTCTAGTTAACAATAAAAACTCCAGTTTTGCTCCCATTTTTTCCTGCCATAAGTAGTGTTGTTTGATATTTTGCTTATGTTATAACAAATAAACTTTGCCTTTGATTTTAAAGGGTGAAGCTAGTCACTAATTAATTCGTGTGAGGAGGCCACTTGTTGGTTCCCGGCTGCTTAGCCCTGAAATAACCATACAGAAACTATATTATTTAAATATATTAGTTCTAGCTTCTTATTAGGTAACTCTTACATTTTAATTTAACCCATCTCCATTAATCTGTGCATTAGCACGAGGTTGTGGCCTACCAGCAAAGCTTCA
>NW_026069562.1:0-1273 GCF_014885135.2 Alexandromys fortis
GGTAGCACATGTGTTTAAATATGTGTCTCAAGAGGCTTAAGCAGTAGGATGCTTAACTCACGGCTTCTTCTAGGCTAGATAGTAACGTTTTGCCTGAAAAACAAAACAAAACAAAACAAAAAAAAATCAACCATACTTAGACTTCAGTGAGAATGTCAAATCATAACACAATGTGAACTTAGTCTTTCTTCAAAACATAAGCATTTTAAAAGCAATCGGGGGAGAGGAGTGGGGGGAGGGGAAGAGGGGCGGGAGGAGGGGGAGGGAAATGGGAGGCTGGGAGGAAGCAGGAATTTTTTTTCAAAAAATGCAAAAAAAAGAAATAAAATGAACAAAATAAAAAAAAAGAGTCTAGAACATTAGTTTGCCTCAGCAAGCACTTTATACTCTAAGCTAGTCTGAGGGGCCATGCACATTAAACTACAATACCCAGACTACTCTCCTGTAGCTGACCTCAAGGGATTAGCGGAAGCTTGGTGTTAGAAGAATTATGGGTGTCTCGAAGAATTATATTGACTTCATCTCCCACAATCCACTGGCATCCTTTGACTCTTTCCACCAATGCCAAGATTGCATGGTTCCGAGAAAAAAAATCGTATCCAGTTACTTTAAACTACATTTCCCATGAGGACATGCGCTTAGGCCTTAGTAGCCAATGTGATCAGTAGCCAATGGGAAAGGCCTCTGTAGCCACCCAGTAGATTAGAGTCCAGCCATTGGGCCCCATTGCTTGGCCTAGGCCGGTTAGCAGAAGGTACTGAGTTGGGAAGACAGTTGTGGGGCTTGCGGTGCTGCAAGGGCACTCCAGGTCCAGGAGCTTCCGAGCGGATCCGATTTTCCGCGGATGTTTAAGGAGTAGAGCTTCCGTAGCCGGGGAGCCGGAGGTCAGCGAGGCAGAAAGCCCGAGTGGCAGTGGCCGGGGACTGTGGGACCGAGGGGGCCTTGGGATGAGGGTGCTTCCGGGGCTGCCGTCTTTGGCGCCTAACTCCGCCCTGCTCTGCCACTTCACGGGTGGGGGATGTCTGTGGGAGTCAGGGAGTGGGCACCAGTTGCTGGAGCAGCCAGGAGAAAAACACAAACTCCACTCCCTCTTTTGTTTTAGTTCCTACCACCACTCGCCCCTCTCCCACACACCTCTCAGCATGTGCTCCTTCATAGCTGTTTGGACTGAGAGAGTCTTCATTAAGTGGCAGCTGGTCTCTCTCTCTCTCTCTCTCTCTCTCTCTCTCTCTCTCTCTCTCTCTCTCTCTCTCTCTCTCTCTCCCTCCCCCCC
>NW_026069562.1:4998-7499 GCF_014885135.2 Alexandromys fortis
AAATAAATAAATAAATAAATAAATAAATAAATAAAATGTAAATTGACAGATATAGCAGTTTACCGAGTGTGCTACTTTTACTGAATACCACAATTCAAATGCTCACACTTTCACCGTGTGTTCATTTTTAGACATTCGTGCTATCTTTTTCTTTCTCATAGTTTAAACCTGTTAGGCCTGCTTTACTTCTCTTGACAGGGTTCACATTTCTCCTTTCTTATTACTTTCTTAGGAAACATCTTCCTCTCTAGCCACCCGGTCCCTTTGATTATCTTTGACATTAGTCTTAAATGCATCTTCTCTTGGTTAGGCACATTCGTAGTGGACTGATAATTTTAGTAAGCTCTTTTTTGAAAGGGATTTGTCAATATGAGTCAGCAATCCTAAAACTGAACATAGTCTTTAACCGATTCTCAACTTCTAGTGCTGTATTCTGAGGAAGCAATCATGTTTCCTAAAATTTAGCTCCCTGATACCCTAGAGCTGTTTATTATAATGACAAAAAGAGGGGAAAATGGCACCATAAATACCCAGTACAGGAAGTTGGAATGAAATCAATTGTGGATCATTAAGTAGCCACATCATTGAATGTTACCAAAGTATATTTCATGATGTGGAAACTTGTTTGTGATATATCCAGAGAAAATTCAGGCCATAAAACACCCAATATAGTGCAGCAGATTCCAACTTAAACATTTGTACAGATCTTATACATGCCACATAAATCTTTGTATGCACACAAAGGAAAATTACTGTACTGTTAAGTACACAATAGGGGTTTGCTTCAAATGATAAGATTACATAATGACTTCTACTTTTTATCTTTTATGTTTATTGTCCTTTATTTTCCAGGGATACATTTGTTCCTTATTTTTAAAGATAATTCCATCATACTTTATTTTTTAATTTGGTAAGTTTATTTTAAAATAGTTAATCCTTGTCTACCACTATTGCCATTGCTTTACTTTGGGGTGTGCTTACTAGCCAGCACAAATGCATCATTTCTAGCCTAGATTTCTATTGCCTCTACACCAGCTCTCTTCCCATCTGTTTTACATAGAACGGATTTTTTTAAATGGATCACAAATATGATTCTATTCAGCCTTCATAGACATAGTTCAAAGGCCGCTTATTTATTTTATTTTTTTTAGAATAATATCCAGATGATGAAAGCTTTGCAAATCAGCTTTACTTGGATCCATTTTCTCCTATAACTTGCTTGGGTTTATAATCTTGAGATTGTAGGCTACTGTCAGGCAGATGTGAACTGTTTATAGTTGACCAAATGCTGATGTGGATTATATAGGCTGGTTGTTTTCAAACACACAAACTATTGGTATTTTATCATCAGAGCAAACATATTAAATACATTCAATAGTTGTTACTATTTTAAGCTGGGTGTAACAGGCAGGCAGAATTCTGTGAGTTAGAGGCCAGCCTGATCTACATAGCAAGTCCCTGTCTCAAAAAAATTACTGCTATTTTCCAGATGGGGAAGACTAAGTGAAAGAAGAAAAGTTATCATAATAAGGGACTTTGTGAAGAAAAACCATTAACACCCTGCAGTGGCTCAGTGCTGTGTACTTTCCTGAAATACCTGTTGATTTTCTCACTCTATGTAGACTTAAAGTCCCTTGGCACGTTACATGTGATCACAGCGCAGCAAGAGCAGTCCAAAACTGACATAGTTTTACTATGCAATGTTTCACATTGTGTTAATTATAGAGATTTTCTTACTCACATAACACTCCATGGAAGGAAGTTGGAATAGTTCCAGTTTCTCTGTGTTTCTTTCTTGAAAGTCTGTGCCTTTGGGAATGGGGATCCCAGCAGGAGGCTAGAGAAAATTGTGGTAGAATTGAGTGTACAAGAAGCAGAGCATGTCATGGGGGCCAATGTCATTGGCTATATTTTTTAAGTGCCATGTAAATGCATTTTTCAGCAGTCTATCTCTAAGGAAGACCTTGGTTAAATTATACAGTTAATCCCATTTACAGAATATAACCCATGAATGCACTATATTCTTGTGTTAAGTGATTTTAGGCATATGTAAGGGATTACCATAATGACATTTGTATGAATGTTGGATATCAAAATTTTCCTTACAAAAGTAGAGAAAAAAGTTGTCATACAGTCACTTAGTATCTTGTAGTGTGATTTCTTCATTTTTCTTACAAATAATAAGCATTGCGCAAAAATGATCTTTAGGGACAGAAGTTATGAGTACCAATCATCTGGGAATGGAATAATATTACTTTGCATAGACTACTATAGCCCTTTTAAACCCATTAGTCTTACAATTAACATGCCTATATACAAGTATAAAAGAATCTGTAATTCTCCAGTTCAACATTGAAATTATAGTTAGGAATTCAAACTATTCGCTGAATTATTGCAGGCTTATTATGAGCAATTACTGTGCTAGACTCTGTACCAGACACTCATAAATACTCCTTTTAATGCCTTTGGAATTTGTGTGTGTGTGTGTGTGTGTGTGTGAG
>NW_026069563.1:0-1923 GCF_014885135.2 Alexandromys fortis
TGGTTGTGAGCCACCATGTGGTTGCCGGGAATTGAACTCAGGACCTTTGGAAGAGCAGGCAATGCTCCTAACCACTGAGCCATCTCTCCAGCCCCAGAACCTTCTATTCTTGATATGAAAACAGACATTTAATGTAATTCATATGCTACACAGTTTAGGGTTTCAGTAAATGCAGAGGCAGGCCAACCATAAATATTGGTAGACTATTTTAACTTTCCTGCACTCAATACTGACGAGGGATTATTCCTGTTCTCTCCCTATTCCCCAATAGCACATCTAAGGTACCACTGATAAATTTCTGTTTTTATGGATTTACCTGTTTTTGGATATTGTATACAAATGAACCTTTTGATCGGCATAAGTTTTTCAAGCTCCTCTTTGTTGTAGCATATACTTACACTTTAGTCTTTTTATCAAAAAATATCTCAGTGTACAGACAGATAAAGTATACTTTATGATGATTTAAAGTATATAAAATAAAATATATAAAGTAGATAAAGTATTTTATGATGATTGCTGGAAGCAATTGTTAAGTTTTTTAAAAAACTTTTTGGCTCTTTATTATTATTATTATTATTATTATTATATACTTGCATGAATATTCATGTCCAAGTTGTTCTGTGAATATAAGTTTCCAATTCTCTTATATACATATGTATATCCAAGAGATATATAATATAACATACATTATAATATATATATATAATAGAAATTGCTGTGTTGTACAGTAACCAAGTCTATCACTTAATAGAGTTAAGTTAAATATTCAACATGCAGCAATACATGACAGTAATGAGCTATATATGTTTGTAAAAGTACCTTCTATATGTTATTGAGCTAAAGTCAACTGTAACCATATAATGATAACAGCAATGTCAAAAATAATAAAATTCTGCAACTGAAGTATGTTGTATATTTTATACTTATTTAGATAAAATCACTCAATTTCTCTGTTTTTACTTGAACACACTATATTCAGTGAAATTTCTAATACCAAAAGGTAGATAGAAGTCAAGGAACAATAAACAATAAATATTTAAACTTTACTTACTACAGTTTCTTTAGCAGGAGGCGGCTTGATTTGTTGACTAGGGATCAGAACAAATGTCAAAGTACCATGCATGTCAGACTGTAACAGAAAGGTTGAATTACTTTAGAAATTTTTATGAAAATCAGACCACGATCTTATGATTAAATTCCCTAAACAGGATGATCCTAGTTCAATTTTATAAAAATATGGATATCAATATTTTCTAGGTTTTACAATAGATATCTAGGTAGTAGACATACTACTGTAATAACTGATGCTAAATAATTAAGAATATAAATGTTGTGTGTCTCTGGAGTACTGGTTGATGTTTGTAATTCCAGCACTTAGGAGGACATGGGGCAGAATCACCAAAAAGGTCAGTCTAGGCTATATAATGAGTTTTATTTCAGCCTAGATTAAGAGTGAGGCCTTATCTTCAAAAAGGAAAAAGAAAAGTCATAATTTGTACATCTATATAATATGATCAAAAGCCATCCTCAAAAGACAACTATTCTGAGCATGGTGGCAAATGCCTTTAATCCAGTACCCAGGGTGTACGGGTAGGTGCATCTCTCTGAGTTTGAGGCCTGCTAGTCTACACAGTAAGTTCCAGGACAGCCAGAATTTCATATGAAACCAAGGAAAGAGAGAGGATGGCTCATCAATTAAGAGCACTCATTGATCTTGCAGAGAATTTGGGTTTGATCCCCAGCATCCGTAGGGAGGCTCACAACCATATGTAACTCCAGCTCTAGGGGATCTCATGGCCTTTTCAGATTTTGTCAGATACCAGGCATGTATCACATGGAACACATACATACATGCAAACAAAACACTTATACATAAGCAAATCTTTTTTTTTTTTTTTTTTTTTTTTTTTTTTTTGGTTTTTC
>NW_026069563.1:6056-7298 GCF_014885135.2 Alexandromys fortis
ATAAAAAAAAAAAAAAAAAACAAAAAAAAAAAAAAAAAAAAAAAAAAAAAAAAAAAAAAAAAAAAAAAAAAAAAAAAAAATCTGAGATGTCAATTTAAAGTTCTACACTTACAAGAAAAATGGACAATGTATTCTTGAGAAAACTCCCACAGTTATGGTAAGTTTTTTGGGCCACTGTGTCTGTCTTTATAGGCAGGCTGACCTCTTCAAAGGCTGACTAAATGACCCCAATCTGTGTCTGCATTGTGTTCTTTCCTAATACTGCTGGATGGCTTAAGTGACCATAGGTAGTGTCTACTTTCCCATCCTTTTCAAAGAATTAGCTATAATGTGATGATTATCTACTCTTCCTACTAGGAAATTTAATTATTCTTTCCTATTTCCTTGGCTTCTAGTTACTTGAACTAAAAATGAAGTCCACTTATTTGCAATTTTCAATTTCTTACCAATGAATATTGAGGCAGGTATGTTTCTCTGAATACTACTTTCTCCCAAAGATTACACTGTGTGCTCTTACTGTTCAGGCCTCATTTCTGCCTGTGTACCTCAGAACCCCATAGCCTCTCCAAAATGGTACACTGTAACAATGTGGACTACAAAACCAAAATTATCACTATTCGTGAAATTTAAAGAGTAAGCAAGGATTAAAACAGGACTTCTATATCACTTATGGCTATTTTATTAGCAATTCTCCAATTAAACCTATCAGATGACAAGATGAGGACCAATTTTTACCACACCAAGCACACCAAGGCAGTGAGGAGAGCTGGAAGGGTGGCTCTACAGTTAAGAGTGCTTGTGTTCTTGTATAGGATTGGAGTTCGATGCCCAGCAACCAAAGCAGGCAGCTCACAACCACCTGTAACTCCAGACCATGTTTTCCTCTGGTCCCTGCAAGCACCCATATATACATACATGTACACACACACACACACACACACACCCTAAAATACTGTGATCGTGCTGGGTGTAGTGGTGTATGCTTTAATCCCCTCACTCCGCAGGCAGGAGGATTCCTGTGAGTGCCGGGTAGACCAGGGCTACCAGTGCAATGCTGCCTAACAAAGTACTGAAACTACTCTGTCCCCTAGTTTTGGTACCTAGAAACTACAAGACAATGCTCTTCTTTTGAAACTTCATGAAAACAACACTATTAATTAAAAATTTATAATCCTTGACCAAAACACCTTTCAACTGCTGGAGAAAGCAACTCTGAGAGGGAAGGACAGTTCTGAATTAAAA
>NW_026069564.1:0-2254 GCF_014885135.2 Alexandromys fortis
TGACATCCTTGCTCGTGTTCTCCCTCCATCTGCTTCTCATTGGGACCTTGGGAGCTCAGTCCAGTGCTCCAGTGTGGGTCTCTGTCTCTATCTCCATCCATCACCAGATGAAGGTTCTATGGTGATATGAAAGATATTCACATATTTAAAACCTGTTCTTATGATATCTTTTGAAGAAGCTCAAACCCGCTTTAAAGAAGAATGTAGGACTTGGTACAGGTACATAATTGTTCTTAATTCTCACATTTGCTCAGTACTGATGATTTGATTTCCTTGTCTGGACCTCCTTTTCTATTAGTTACATTTCAAATAAAATTGTTTTCTTTGTAGTTATTGGTTCACGAGTCTATGGAAGTTGATTATCTCCAGTCTTATTTTCAGCTTCTAATTATTTACTATACTTCCTGTGAACCCAACACACAGAATGTATTGAATTTTCTTCCAATGTTTGGTTAAGTTAGCTATGCTTCCCTGTTCAAGAGGCTCTGGGAAGATGTGCTAAATATCCCCACCTGTCAATTCTATATTTTGTTTGCAAAACACACAAACAATATAAATCATTTAACTTGGCCCTGAAAAAAGTACTTTAAAAGATGAGGGTTTGATAGTGGTGGAAAAGGTATGAGAAATTATTGGGAGAAGGCAACCAGAATGTAGTGTATACATTTGTGAGACTTTCAAATTTAAATTAATAAATAAGAAAACAAAAAAATCTTCTTATAAAATGAAATGTTCACTTGATAGACTGCTAGACATATGTCTATCTGTGAGGTCAAATGTACTGTGAGTCCTTTTTCTACCATTGTTTCAGTGATATCTTCCAGGGAAAATTCATGTCTACATAGTGAATAGCAAAATTATAACAGCATTAGCCCATTCCTGATCGCAGTAATACAGAAACAAAAAGGACACCAATCTATCACTAACCAAGCAGTTTTGATTGTAAATTCTATTGAGCTGCTTCACTCTGGATTCTGTAACAGTTCTTGAACTGATGAGTATTTTCAGCAAGAAGAAATGATATGTTTTTCTTATTTCTGAATCCATGGGTTGGAAAGTCTCCCAAAAGTCTTAAGTTAAGGATTTAGTAAGGACATCTCTCAGGATTTTCATTAGAAGTTATATCTTGCAATTCCAATAGATTGAAAAGTCCCTTGCTGGTATTCTGCAGTGATCCCCAACTCTCAGAGAAAACTAGGTCTCTGTGTGGCTTATCTCCCTCCAAGACAAGGAGGAATCTCTAAGGATACAACATTAGTGATCCTTCATCCATTCTGGGCTTGGTTATTTGCTGATGCATCTCCCTTTGAGTCACCTAAGCTCCTGCAAGTAACTTCAATAAACTCACTGACCCACTGAGCTAGATTTGGTCTCTTGTTTTCTTTTTGGAGTTTTTTTTTTTTTTTTTTTTTTTTTTTTTTTGTTGTTGCTTGTTTTTTGAGACAGTGTCCCTCTCTATAGCTCTGGCTGCTCTAGAACTCATTCTATAGACCAGGCTATCTCGAACTCAGAGGAGATCTACCTGCTTCTGCCTCAAATGTAAGCCGCCACGCACGGCTTACTTTATATGTATCTTTACAACACCAGGAGAGACATTCATTCCTATGCACTCTCTATGGAATTGTCCTCTATTTACTATTTCTAGTTGTAGAACTTGTCCACCTTTGTTTTATAGGTAAATTTCACCACACAAAATAGACCTATTCGACTCTGTTGACTTTTCTTATATTAAATTCTAAGTCTAACTCTAAGACTCATCAATGAAGAGTCTCCTTAGTCCAAAGTAAAAGACTTTGGGACTAGAGAGATGGCGGCTCAGTGGTTAGGAGCACTTGCTGTCCTTCCTAAGGATGTGGGTTGTATTCCTATCATCCTCATGTAGTCCACAACTGTCTGTAACTCCAGTTCTGCAAGATCCAGAGCATTCTTCTGGCCTCCAAGGCCACTGGGCACACATGCGGTACACAGCATACACACAGGCAAAACAACACCCACAGACATAAAATAAAATTAAAAGTTAAAAAATATATATATTATGGGCTGGAGATATGGCTCAGTGGTTAAGAGCACTTGTTGCTCTTACAGAGCCCAAGTTCAAATACCAGCATTCACACAGTGGTTCACAACCACCTGCAATTCCAGTTCCAAGGGACCCAATGCCCTCTGACAGGCATGCATGTGGTGCACAGATACACACTCAGTCAAAACACTCAATACACATAACTCAATACACATAAAACAGTCAATACATATA
>NW_026069564.1:4331-7344 GCF_014885135.2 Alexandromys fortis
GTTGTTTAAGTTCAGAAAAGAAACTTAATCATAAAACATGGGAATAAAGTCACAACAACTATTAAAATAATAAGTGAAATATATAAAATATAAAGTAATAAATATTAAGAGTAGTCATTTCCCAACTTTCTCAGGACAGACCAAAGCATAAAAATCAGGCAGAAGGCCAGATTCAGATTCAGGGCCCACTGAGGATAACACTCATCATATCCTTAACCCAGATCAGGCTCTATAGCTATGATGCAACATCCAACAAGAATTGTCATGCCTTATATGTTTTTAAAAAATAAACATTTTAAAAACAGGAGAGGTTGTGTCACATTAAAAAATACCAAGGGAACAAAATGCACCTGAGGTAAAGGACCCTGCAACCTCTAGTCTAACATCTCCCCAAAGTATTTTTTACTGGATGTCATTCTTTTGACCGTGTTCCAACATAGCCAATGTGTAGACATCACTTTTGAAACAGAAAATATATTTAAATTATGTCTCTTGTTTACAGAGAAAAATTTTAATGAACAAAATTAAATAATTTTTCTCAAATGTGTTTACCTCAATAGAAATTCTTCTAGCATGGTAGCAGTAGCAACAGAACTGCGGGGCACTCAAACAGTGAGTGATGAAGTCTTAGAAACTTGACCATCCACATTAATGTTTAAGAAGACCTGTGATAGATGGCCTCAGCATAAGCAAAAGTTTTATAATGACATATGGAAATGATGACAGAACAAAAGGAATATTTATGGGAATAATCCGGAGAATACATAATTTCTATAGTTTTATTTAAAATGATATTCTATATAACAATGATATGAATATCTTCACCAAAAGTCATATATTTTTATTAGGGAGTTTCAGAAGATAAGAATCTTACAACATTATTAATTTCAAAAGCAATAAGAATGAAAGCCTAAGACAGCTTCATCTATGCATCGTAACCTGAGGAATACTTTTGAGAAATTTCCATTCAGGTGGAGAAGGGATTTTTGATTTCACTGTAGAAAAGAATTTCATAGTGTCTCAGCCTAAAATACATGAAATGTATGACTTGAAAATACTCAAATTCATAATGATACTCAGAGGATTGCTTGTTACTCTCTCAATCAATAATACATAAAATACAAAGAAATCAGTACTGAGAGTGAGAATATGAGCAAAGAGGTCAAGACCATGGTGGGTACACCTCCTGAAACAGCTTACCTGAGCTAATGGGCATTCACCAACTTCAGCCTCACAGAGAAGGATACAGCATAAGTCTGCACTTGTCCCTCTGAGTGTTAGTAACAATTGTATGGCTGGAGGAAACTGTGGGGTTACTGGCAGTGGCACCAGGGTTTATCCCTACTGCTTCCACTGGCTTTTTGGGAACCTATTCTCTTTGGATAGATAGGCACTTGCTCAGCCTAGATAGAGTAGAGAGAAAGTTGAACCTTCCCCAAAGCAATGTGCCTTACCCTCTCTAAAGAGTGGATGGGGGATGGGGTGGCGGGGGGGGGAGTGGAGAAAATGTGAAGAGCACTGGAATTACTATGTAAAATAAAATAAAAAAAAATCTGTTGTTTTTTAAAATGTTTTTTATACACACACACACACTTGACACATTACTATAGCTATGCCATTTTAATAGGGTTATGTATTCATGATAAGATAAGTAGAAAGTAGAATTAGTTCCCCAGGAGAAACTGCTTAGCAAATTAGCAGAAAATAGAACTTCCCCACATTTCATAGTCCTAATCTATTTCTTCCTGTAAATTTCTTCTTGGAAATATTAAAAAGAATGCGCAAATCAAAACCTTTACATAGAATGGGGGCACACTTGTTATATGTTTAGTCATACAATTCTGATTGCTATTAACAGTGACATTGAACTGTGCTCAATGTAACCCATGCCTAATTTGTCTGTCATGCTCATTCCCTCCACATACTCACTGATCATACGCCTTGTATTCTTTTCCACTTGTATTTGTGAACACACACCAAAAAAAAAAAAAAAAAAATGACAGTATTAAAATAAAAGGAATCATGCAAGTAGCCGCTTTCGGTCCATTTAATTTGATTGGGAGGAGGATATTCCATGCTGCTATCCCTTTAATTTCTCATATAAGAAAATGACAGAGGATCTACCTGAAAAGTTTCTGCACTTCTATCAGCCTCTCCACCAACGCAATAATCTAAGTCACACCAAATCAAACCAAATTAGAAAAAGCCTAGGTTTAATGAACACAAATGCTCCCAGATGGCTTTTCAGGCCCCAGAGAAGGGATGGGAAAAGAAAACTGGAAAAACACGTTTTTGTTCTCTGGGGAGTGGTCAGTTTAAATACCCTGGGGGAATAGTTTTGAGGATCTCTTGGGAGGTGTCATTCTTTGTTGGACCTTCTGGGGGCAGAGTTTGGACTGAGACAACTCTGGGAGGGGGCTTGGGATGGAATTTCCACCCCAACATCCCAGACTCTTTGGATATATGGATGTCAGGGGCTGGCATGAAACCTTCATTCAAACAGCCCAGACTCTTTTGGGTATAATCGTTCTGGTTCGAGTCTGGCTACTTCCTGCAGACATGGGACCATGTGAGGAGGGGGAAAGTTGGGAGCTGGTAGGCTCATGCTCAGTGGGAAGTGTGGGTGGAGAGGCATCTGGTTAATTGTCATCCTAGAGACCTTAGGCATCTGTTTCTTGAAGCAGCTGAGAAGGCAGATTGCTAGAAGAAAAAAATAGATTGTTATTGTCTGCCCTATGAATGGGGCTAACCGTGAGAAGGGTGATTAACCGCCAGAAAGAACAGAACATAGAAGTACCCTGGTGGGACAGATAAAACAAACGTGAGTGAGTGAGGTCTGGGAGCAGATATGCCCTTTAACACCAGATTTTAGTTACTGGGTAAGTCTGGAAAGGTGGTACCAATGCTGAATTCCCAGGATCTGGTGCAGGTGCTGGCATATATGGAGACCCCTCTGCAGGCTGGCCATATCACAGACAGCAGGAGTGACCTGAAAAAAAAAAAAAAAAAAAAA
>NW_026069565.1:0-1593 GCF_014885135.2 Alexandromys fortis
CTACATAGCAGGTTACAGGCCCAGGGAGAGGTGGTCTGTGGCCAGAGTCTGGCTCAGAACCACTGGGTTTTGTATAATTTCAGGCCTGGAACTGGATTTTGTATAATTTTAAAAGGGGGATCTCATGTGGCAAAGGCTGGCCTTGAACTCCTGACCCTCACTTTTGGCATCTTTTACTGGGATTATAGGTGTATGCTACCATGACCAGGTAGAAACAGTTTTATGGGGGAAATAAATAAATTTAAATTTGAATGAGAAAGGAAAGAACACATATAAAAATATTTAGTTATTTCTTAATATTGATCATTAATGCAAATAAGTCATTTTGTCTGTTTTCATATTGTGAGTTTTGTGTGGAAATTTACAAAATGTGACCATTCTTCTGAAGAGTTTAGCTTGTTTTTTTTTAAGGGCTGGAAATATAGATCAGTGATAGAGTGCTTGTTAGAATGAGACCCTGACCCAGCAACAAAGACACACACACAAACACACACAAAACAACAACCATGAGTTTCTTTTATAATGAAAGAAAACCAGTTCTAATTTGAGAAAAGTAGAAAAATGTGTAAATTTTCTTATAGTGAGGGATGTAGCTCAGTGGTGAAGTTCCTGCCCAGCATGCACAAGGCCCTAGGTCTTCAAATCTTTAGAAAAGAATATCATCACTACAATTTTAGCCTATTTTTTTCTTCTTGGTTGTTATAAAAAGTATAACTATTTAGTTGAACCAAATGACATGGTATTTTTAGATATCTCAAACAACCAGTGGTAGCCAACTGATAACTAGTAATCATTGTCTGTTATAAGCCTTATGCTATAACTCTTTCCTCACTCTTGCTCCTGTGGTCACTACTCACCTTGGACCCTATGAAGAACTCCAGCTAACTCATTGCTCCACCAAGTTGGACTTTAGTGGAATCTTTTTTTTTACCCTTTGGTCTGTGCTGGTGCCCTACCCTAGGTGAAGACATTTGTGTGCCGTCTCTTCAGGAAAAGTTACAGAACATCATAATTGCTTTTGTTTCCCTGAGCACTGCTGAGGGTGAACTGGGTGCTTCTCTGTTCTGCCCTAATCTTGTTTGTCTTTGAAATCCAGGTGCCTCTGGGTCAGAAATCACTCTTTGGGTGCTCTGGGCTAAACCTGGATGCCCATCTGCATTGCTCAATCCCACACATTCTTAGCACTATGACCAATGATAATTGCCAAGGCAATAACATGAAGGAACCACAAAAGGAGAAAAAAAGAGGAGCTGTGTGAGTTCTACCAATACTATGGCAGCATCATTTTGCAAAGAAACAATGCTTTATTGCATGGCTGACCATCAAGGAAGTCACTCATATCTGCTTGTCTGATCAGCTGTTACTGGGGTAACTTATAAGAAAGGAGAGAGTGAAGCCGGGTGGTGGTGGCGCACGCCTTTAATACCAGCACTCGGGAGGCAGAGGCAGGTGGATCTCTGTGAGTTCGAGGCCACCCTGGTCTACAAGAGCTAGTTCCAGGACAGGCTCCAAAACCACAGAGAAACCCTGTCTCGAAAAAGAGAGAGAGAGAGAGAGAGAGAGAGAGAGAGAGAGAGAGAGAGAGAGAGAGAG
>NW_026069565.1:5633-7368 GCF_014885135.2 Alexandromys fortis
GTTGTGAATTACAGGAGAAGTGACTGGTGGACGATCCCACCTGGCCTGTCTCTCTCTTACAGTTCAGGTGTCCACTGGGATCTCAGTGATGCTGATCGTATACAACTACTGGTACATCTATATCCCATATCTCATCTGGCTCTACTTTGACTGGCAAACTCCAGAGCAAGGAGGCAGGAGATCTAACTGGGTCAAAAGCTGGACTGTGTGGAGGCATTTTAAGGACTATTTTCCACTTCATGTGAGTAGAACTGTCTTCTAAAGTATTCTTTTGAGTTGGGGGGACAGTGGAAATGTGATTTCATCTTGTGTGTCTCTACTTTATTCCTTCAGTCCATTTGGGGTTCTTATAATGAACACCAGATCTTCAGATCCATATAAAATTTTTTATTTCTCCTAGTTCTGAAGTCTGGCATGGGTGGGGTCCAATATTAAGTTTCCAAGATTCAACCATTATCATCTTGCCCCATGATCTCATGGCAGATAGAGAAGGCAGAGTAAGAGGGGAGCCAACTTGTCCTTTTAAGAAGAATCCATCCACACTGGCAGTAGAATGCTAATCTCTCTACTCTCTGTGCTCTCGTGAGCTAGCCCCCTCTCAGGAGACCTTGCATTCCTATACTGTTGCACTGGAGATCAAATTATTCTTGTTTTGTGGGTGATTGACAGACAGATGCGAATCATTCCAGAGAAAGTGTGCATTTTGGTCCAATTTAATAAATGAGACTTACGTCAAGTTGACAAAGACTGGGGGGAGGAGGGGGATGTGTATGGGACCTGGGCTTAGTGAATGGTTTGAAAATGTCCGAATATCTCTAACGCAGGGCAATAAGATGAATTGTGATGGTCAGGTCCGGCTGAATAGGAACAGAGGGGGAACTCTTCCACTTCTCACTAATGGGGGTCGTTTCATTTCCTTATCTCAATGTGAATTGCTATATGTAGCTCATCAAAACCCAGGATTTGAATCCACGACAAAATTATATATTTGGGATTCACCCTCATGGAATATTTGCAACTGGAGTTTTCGGAAATTTTTGCCTAAATTACTCCGACTTCAAGAAGCAGTTTCCCGATTTTACACCTTATGTTCATTCGCTTGCATGCTTGTTCAAGGTCCCAATCTGCCGAGAATATCTGATGAGCTTGGGTAAGTGACGCAGACACCGCTCCTCAGCTTCAGTGACACCCACCTGATCTTACAAACCTACGCTCTGTGGGTTTTCCCGACACCCAATCCTTCCGTTTGCTCTTCTGTTCAACCCAGATATTTAGCTTCGTGATAGCAGCATAGGCGTTGTCAATAAGCACTAATTAAGTGGGAGAATATAGTGGTGAATGCATTTGGTTTATACAAATGTGGAAAAACAGTCATGGGTCAGATAAAGGATAAATTATACTTTGGAGAGTCACTTTGCGCACTTTTATTATTATATTATATATTAGAACTGGAAAATGTCCTCCTTTGTGTCTTGTGCATCGCCAGGACATAAACTACTCAGTGTGCTGGCTTTGTCATGCTAGGTTGTGTGCCCCCCTCCCCCTGGGGCTGTGGGTGTGGTCTGCGGTACAGTGTTAGAGCTGTGGGTGTTATCTAGCATGAACAAGGACTGGTTGTACCCCCAGATCTGGAAGGAAAGAAAGAAAGAATGGGGAGAGAAGGGAAGGGAAAAGGAGGAGAAGAGAATGGGATGGAACGGAGAAATAAGAGTCACCTGTCAACAGCCTGGTCTAC
>NW_026069566.1:0-1713 GCF_014885135.2 Alexandromys fortis
CTCTCTCTCTCTCTCTCTCTCTCTCTCTCTCTCTCACACACACACACACACACACACACACACACCTCTTTGGCTAACCTCCTAAGTTAGGCTGATCATTTTGCCCTTATTCCTTGAGATGGAGATTGGTCTAGGAATCATAACTGAGTGGATCTAAGCCAATAAGCATCTTTCCCAAGGTTCTTTATACTAAAAGTAGAGAAAATCTCTTAAGTTCCCTCTAGAGCCAAAGCTGCAAGAAATGAGTCTCAAATCTACCAAAAAGCAAAAGTTCAGCCAGTAAGAGGGAAAGAGAGGGAGTGGGAGGGAGTGACAGGGAGTGACAGGGACTGGGAGATAGTGGGAGGGAGCGGGAGGGAGTGGGAGGGAGTGGGAGGGAGTGGGAGGGAGTGAGCATCCAACTGCACTGCAGGCCTGGCCTTCTCCTTCTCTGCTGCGCCCCAGTCTTTCTATGATATAGATATACACTAGAGCCAGTTTCATTTGAGTTTCCATCCCTTGGAACCAAAATCAAACAAAACAAAGCAACACCTGCCAACCCACCCACCAGGACAAACAAACAAGCAAAACGCAAGAAACCACGCTGACTAATGTGAGCATGGTGGATGGAGCTGCAGGCCCATCTATGAAAAGCTCAGATGTTACACACAGTCAGCTCTTCTCAGGGACTAGCTGTCCACTGTCACGTCGCCCAGGCCTCACACAATGCTTTTACAAAGGACTGCTTGCACACCCATGGGAAATATTTCTCCGTTGTGCTTTAATTGAAAAACTGCATGGAAAATACCCAGAACTAAGCAGCTAGACTTCTTTTTCTTTATAAAAAAATTCTTTTTGCCACATTTATTAGTTGTATATATGTATGTTTATAGACACATGTGCATGCCATGGCCATGTGGGAGGTGAGAGGCCAACTTGAAGGCCTCTTTCTCCACTGTGAACTCAGGTCCTCAGACTTGGAGACAAGCATCTATGCTGAGGCATCATGCCAGCACTCTGGTTCTTGATTTAATGATTCATAATTCCATATGCCTTAAACACTAGGTATGGGTATGGGTCCATTTTATTTAGGAAAATACCAAATAGACTTATTCGTCTTTTGCATGGACTATAATACTACCACCCACTCTGTCCCAACATCCTACCCCACCCCACCCACACCTCCTAATCTAAACTAGTGCTGCTAGAATCACTATAAGGACATAGCATACCTAAGTCCACATGGTTATATGAGGGATGTATTGACACTATACTATTCTGAACCATTTTGGATTTGGGGCGTGTGTGTGTGTTTAAGAATACAGACCCATGGATCCATGTATAGAGGCCAGAGGTGGACATGGCTGTCTTTCTCTGTTGCTCCCCATCATATGTTTTGAGTCAGAATCTGTCGCTGAATTTGGAGATCACTGAGTGGCTAGGCTATTTCTACTTCCCAGAACTGGGATTACAGGTTTGCACTGCTATGCCTAGATTTTAATATGTATGCTAGGGATCTGAACTTGAGTCCTGCTTGCACAATAAACATGTGACCCACTGAGCTATCTCCCAGGCCTGCATTTTGGATTTTAAATGCTCCTTCTAATTTTTCCTATGATGACTGAACTTCATCATCCTTCCCTTTTCTAAGGCATACACCGCCTCCCAACCTTGTGAGAACTTTTACTTAACCAGTGAGTCAACTGTAGGAGGACTATCCAGGTTTTATTATAT
>NW_026069566.1:4752-7475 GCF_014885135.2 Alexandromys fortis
TCTCTACCTCCACTGATGAACAAAGACAACACCATGTTCCTAACACATTAGTCAAAATAAGGGAATAGATTGGGGGAAAAAAATCCCCCTGACTTAAGTAATTTCACATCCTTAAAATCAAGGACATACTTAAATATGTAAAGTTTACCGTAATAAATAAGCCCTGCTTCTAAAGGGTCCTAGTTTCTCTTATAACATGGCCTAAATCCAAAATCTAAAGTTTGATAGTTTCCTTTCTTCTATTTTAGTTAGGCACACAAGTCTTAGTATATATACATACATATTTACAGTTTATATAATATATAATGTAATATATGATAGAATATGTAAAATATACTATATTTTATAATAATAAATAACCATAAATGTAACTGTAAGCAGATTAGGTTGAGCTCTCACATCTACAGGTACTTTCCCACAGCATGCACGCAGTTTGACTTTGATTCAAGGCAGGCTGACCTGAAATAGTTGCTGGCTGCAGCAAGCACCACACGATGGCAAGAAAATTCCTGAATGTCCACACACAAGATGACATCTGTCAGAGCATTTTCCTCTCGGAGGGTCTCCAGGCCGTTCTGAAGAATTAAGGAAAGTCTCGAGTCATCAAATTTTACCTTCTCCCCATTTAATATTTCCACCAAGTCCCCCCTTTTCGGGGAGGGCTTGTCCGTAGTGAGTGCTGAGGGGCCTTCCAAGCTCCTCTCTACCACTTCGTCGTCACTCATGGTGCAGGCGCCTCTTTGTCCTGCCATCGATGTCCAGACTAAAGGAGCTGCCAAGTTTCGGGGAGGTCACACTGCAGAAGCTGAGCGGATTTCCTGCGCGGGGCCCCTCCACTTATCACCAGCTGTCACACATACATAACAGGAAGTCTCACACTTTCTCATCCTGTTACTACAAACGCCAGCAGCAACTCCTCCTCTTCTTTCTGTGGATAGTCACAGGGCTAGGAATCTCTTCGAGTGGATGTGTGGGACAGGAGAGAAAGGCAGCTTCTCAAAATCCCCTGGGAGTACAATTTAGTCATCTCTTGCCTCGCACCCATGGGCGGCAAGCCTCTGGGTCTGGTTATTACCTGCTGCTTCCATAACCCAAGATGTCACTGAGAAAATGGGCAGGTGATCTTCTCCGTCTCCCACTGCCTGAGACCCTTCGAAACCTAGCAATCTCCCTTCAGTCAGCACCGCACATCTTCTGCGCCATCCTCCCAGTTTAGGGAGCTGGCATTGTCATGACAGCCATCAATACCTCCCACACCAAACAAGCATCTCCCGATTTGAACATCCTCTATGAGAAAAAGAGGAGAAATAGTTTCCAGACACCTCATCCCCAGGGACTCATCTCTTACCTTAGGGTAGGTCAACACCTGATAGCCCTAGCAAGTCTCAATTTGGCCTGCTCTTACCCAGCACTGATGTATTTAATAGTATATCATGGAGTGTTCTCATTATTTCGGCAGGCCTACATTTCTCAGTAATTGTAATTTATTAAAATCTCACTATCCTAGGGTTTTATGTGACTTAATGCATGTTAGCCTTTATCAAAATGCAATAGCATTAGTAAGAAACTTCTTGTTTTACACCTAAGAAAACTAAGGCTCTACTCAGAGGAGGGCCAGGGCCCATTCTGCTTGCCTCCAAAACCTGTTCCCTCCAAGAGAACTGACTCCTACAACCTGATCTCTGACCTCCACAAGTGCACCGTGGCAGATATGTGCACCCCATAAATAAAAGAAGGGGTTTCTTATGTAAAACAAGAATATCAATATCAGTGTGCCAATTTGCTTTTACTCTCAATAAATGGTAAAATTATGTGTATGCCGAAGAATTATTTTTGAAATAAATTTCCTATTAACTAAAATAAAAACGTTTCCTCCAACACAAGAGACAACGAAAGCTGAACTTCAGGTTTGAGTTGACCTGAAGTCTGTGTCTCCCACAGAGAGACTCGCAGAGATTGCCTCCCATTGATGTCATGCTCCTGTACACCTGATCAAAGTAGCTTCCGTGTTGTCCTCTGTCCTGGTGCACAGTGCCTGGAACCCTCTGCAGGAGTTCCAGTTCTGCTGGGCAATCTTTGTTTTCTTTGGACTGCTGCTCCTGACATGAAGGTCTTTGATAATCCTCCAAAGCTTGTTTTTGACCTGGAACTCTCACACGGGTTAATTAGCTTTGGGCTTCCATGGCTTTAGCAACAAGAATTTCAATAGAAGAAAGCACTGTGGAGCCTCACACTTGTCGCCGTTGCTACTGTTGACTTTAATTTTTTTTATTTAAGTATTTTCTGTTTAGACTTTCATGGATAACTACTGTATCATATAAGTACAGCCTGCTGGGTCCATTTACTGATGCTTATATATGTGTGCGTGTTTAGGGCTGATGGTTTGGGATTGGATAACTTATCGAGGGTCTTGTTCCTAGAGGAGACTGATTCTTCCTTTCAGTGGCCATTAATTATTTTTTTAGCTCTTCATCTATGAGTAGAGTGGTAGTGGTGTGAATGAGAATGACCCCCATAGGCTCATATATTTGAATGCTTGGTCCCAGTTGGTGTAACTGATTAGGAAGGGTTTGGAGGTGTGGCCTTGTTGGAGGAAGTATCACTGGAGAAGGGCTTTGAGGTTTCAAAAGTCCATGCCATTCCCAGTTAGTGAGTTAGTGAGTGCTCTCTCTCTCTCTCTCTCTCTCTCTCTCTCTCTCTCTCTCTCTCTCTCTCTCTCTCTC
>NW_026069567.1:0-988 GCF_014885135.2 Alexandromys fortis
ATGAAAATAGATCCATATCTATCACCATGCACAAAACTCAAGTCCAAATGGATTAAAGACCTCAATATCAGTCCGAACACACTGAACCTGATAGAGGAGAAAGTGGGAAGTACTCTACAACACGTGGGCACAGGAGACCACTTCCTACGTATAACCCCAGCAGCACAAACATTAAGGCCCTCATTGAATAAATGGGACCTCCTGAGACCGAGAAGCTTCTGTAAAGCAAAGAACACTGTCACTAAGACAAAAAGGCAACCCATTGACTGGGAGATCTTCACCAACCCCGCAACTGACAAAGGTCTGATCTCCAAAATATATAAAGAACTCAAGAAACTAGACTTTAGAATGCTAATTAGCCCAATTATAGAATGGGGCACTGAGCTGAACAGAGAATTCTCAACAGAAGTTCAAATAGCCAAAAGACACTTAAGGTCATGCTCAACTTCCTTAGCGATCAGGGAAATGCAAATCAAAACGTTCTTTGTTTCTGTCTTGTTTTCTGAGACACGATTACCTTTGTGTACGCAGTGGATTAGGATGTAGAGAAAAAACTCAGAATAAAGTTGAGTAAGAAGAGCAAGGTAGACGCATAAAATTACGATAAACAGATTTTACCATATGAGACAGTAATAATGAAAAAAGTTGAAATACAAAGAGGGATCAACAGCTCCCAGGCTGAAGATTACAATAGGAGTATAAAGAGCCTGAAACACTCTAGAAACATTGAAAACTCCTAGTACGGGATAGAAAATAAAGAGAAGTCTTTCTTTAGAACCAGAGCAGATGTCCCCGAGGGGGTGCACCGTTCCTGGAGGTACTGCAATACCAGGTCGATGCGTGGAGTGGACGGAGCAAGCTCCTATTCCAACTCCTAATTCCAAAAATCCATTTAATATATTGTCCTCGGATAGAGGACGTATCAGATATTAAACTGATAAGAACAGATACTACACTTGATCTTAGCCAAAAGGCCGAGAAGCGATAA
>NW_026069567.1:3835-4936 GCF_014885135.2 Alexandromys fortis
GGGGGGGGCATTTTTTTTCAAACCAGCACACACGGTATTGCTCCCCAAAGAAACTGGTATCCTGGAATAAAAACAAACGGTTGTAAACTCCTGTTATGGCGCAGACATTAATGAGGGAGTAGTGGACCCAAGAGACAGGCAGCCTGTGTTATACTGCGGCCCAGTTCCATTCTGCACAGGGACCTTTTCCCACCATTATGACAGGGCTCGAGCCTCCCCTAGACCTCTTCCAAGCCGCCGGGCAGGATTTGGGCCTCACTCTTGGGTGTTCGGGGATGTCAGCAGCTCACTGGTCAGACATGTAGAACTTCCCACGAAAGTCAGAGGGCAGGGCCTGTGACAGTCAGTAGAGCTGGTGCAGTTCTTAGAGATTCAGTTCATCTTCTTCCAAGCTAAAATCTGAGAGACATTCTTCCTCCCTTTGGCCAGGCTGAAGGCAGTTGACCTGCAGGATGAAGAAGGCCCACCAGGACGGTGGAGAGGACACACTGCGGTCACTCCGGGGTTGATATTCCCTAACCAGGGTTCCCAACTCACCGCTGCGTGGGCTGAGCCACGATAGAACCTGCGATCTCTCCTAAACTTCTGCAGAGGGATTTGGGGGTGGGTAATTCAGCCAGAAAGTTTGTATCAGAGTTGAGAGACTTCCCACTGGCCTGGGAAAACATCCGCTTACCATGCTGACTCAGGGGAATGGCTACCACGTCACAGAGATCCACCTCACGAAGCAACACAGAGAAGATGCCTAGCTGACTTCTGGAGCCGCTTTTCTAATCTGTACTATGGTTTGCAGGAGAGGTGGCTCAGCAGTTAAGATCACGAGCTGCTCTCCCAGAGGTCCTGAGAGTGGTTTCCAGGACCCACAAGGTGTGGCTCACAACCACTTGTTATTCTGGCTCCAAAGACCTGATGCCTCTGGCCTCCTGGGATATCTGCACTCATGTGCCCATAACCAACCATACCTGTGCCCTGACATAGCTGGGCACACAGTGGTGTGTTTTAAAGTGGAAGTTATTCTGATAGTCCCCTCTCTATTGGCGAATCTACTGCATAAACTGATTCCAGAGTCCGAGGCTGATTGCTACCTCATACAGCCAGAGA
>NW_026069568.1:0-7394 GCF_014885135.2 Alexandromys fortis
AAAAAAAAAAAAAAAAAAAAAAAAAAAAAAAAAGCTGAATGGCCAATAGGTAGGCAGGCTTTTTGGGGCAGAGAATGCTGGGAAGAAGGCAGAGATGACATGAGAAGCAGAGGAAGCAGGATGTGCAGGAGGAGAGGTAACAGCCACGAGCCAGGTGGTAGGAGATAGGTGAATATAAATGGGTTAAGTTGTAAAAACTAGTTAGGAATAAGCCTAAGCTATAGACTGAGCTTTCATAATAAGAAGTCTCGGTGTCATTATTTGGGAGCTGGCTGTTGGGACAGGAAAGACTTGCTACATACCATGTACAAAGTTCTGGGCTCAAAATCTGGCACTGAAATAAACTTGCTTGTCTCAAAGGATATGATCGAGAGAATGTAAAAACAGCTCACAGAATGGAGACAATACTTGTAAATAATGTATCTGATAAGGCTCATGTATTCATAATATATGAAGAATACTTACAGCTTAAAAATGAAAAGACCAACAGCCAGATTTGATAGAGCATTGAAATACCAGGATTTGGGAGGGGGGGAGAGGCATAGAGATTGTGTGTTCAAGGCCAGCCTGGGCTACAGAATGGGACCATTGCACAAAAAAAAAAAAAAAAAACCCTAAACAATTAGACCTGTTTAAAAGTAACTTTCGTGGGTATCTTCTCCAAAGAATAAGAAGTTAACGAGCATGAAAATATTCAATATCACCACATGCTAGGAAAACAGAAATCAGATCTGGAATGAGACTGCTGCTTCGCACAATAGGACCTCTAGTTAAAGAAAAAAACAGGAAATAAATACTGGTGAGGTTGTGAAGAAACGGATGCTGTCGAATTTTGCTGATGGGAATGTAAAATGGCTCCACTCACTGTTGGAAACAACTCTGGTTGCTTTTCAAGATGCCCAGTGGATAATATGATCCAATAATCACATTTCTGGTAGGCACTCCAGAGAACTGAACAAGATTTGTTTTATGTGGACCAGGAAGACAGAGATGAGGTGGGTATGGAGGTCCAACCCTGTAATCCTAATGTCCTGGAGGGTGAAGCTTTGGGATTGTCAGTTCTAGGGGAGTCATAACCTCATAAAGAGATCCCAACACAAAACACCCAAACCAAGCAAAAACAAAAACCTAACCAACCAATCAACCAACCAACAGCCATAAGGACACACATCGAAGGTCATCCAGACCCTGATGTTAAAGGTGAATTTTCGTCGTGTTCATTTTTTATTACAAGTATTTTCAGAGTTTTCTGCTTTGAAAATGAAGTTCTTTCTTAGTTGGGGAAGAATAAATATTATTTCCAAGAAAACAATCTCAGGGAAAATACAAATTATGTAGTATTCCTGAATTTAGTGAGCAGTGCCGGGCTTGGCACTGCTTTTATTTCATGGCCTTGGTGCTTTCTCTTATACTCACCGGGTGCATCTATAATAAATATACACTTGCACATGAATTAATAAATCCCTGTGAGTTTAGAGCATATCGATTCAACCATTATACACAGATTGTTACAAATTAATATTAATATTTGTTATAAAAGCACTATACACCATTATAAAACATAAAAACTTACTTCTATTCTCCCAATACGCCAATATCTATTAATTAATTACAAATAATGATTTCCAGCAATGTTTGTTCATAAGCGAACATCATACACATATATGCATACGTAAATACCTAAATTATAAGGATTTTTAGTGTGTGTGTATGTGTGTGTGTGTGAGAGAGAGAGAGAGAGGTACACAAATATAGAGGCCAGAGGTTGATAATAGCTATCTTTCTCATCATTTTTCTACCTTTTGTTTTTGAGAAAGAGTCATTGAATCTAGAGCTCACTGATTGTCTAGACTAACTACTGACCACAAGTCCCAGAGATCCTCCCCTCTCTGCCTCCTTTTTTACCTCCAGTTCTGGGACTGTAGGTAAGTCCTGCGATGCCCAGCTCTTATATAGGTACTGAGGATCCAAATTCAGACCCTCGTGCTCCTGTGGCAAGCACATTACCAACTGAGCCACTTCCCTGGCTCCTTAAATCATGCCGTTACCCATCGAGGGGTTCTGTCTGTTTGAGTTTTCTTTGCTGTAGTGCTGGGTTCTGTGTGTGTATGGGAAGGGTTGGTGGCCTGGGATGAGTCTTTTCCCATTAATTTTGGGTCTGTGCACTTAAATGAAGAATGGAGCTGGAGGCTGAAGAGATGACTTGGTGGTTAGGAGCACTGGCTGCTTTTGCAGAGGACCTCGCTTCAATTCTCAGCACCCACGTAGGTGGTGGCTCAGAACTACCCATAATTCCATCAACATCCAGCCTTCTTGAGTATTGCACACTCGAATGGTGCACAGACACATATGTACGCAAAACACTCCCATATACATAAAAATTTTAAAAAGAAAGAAGGGGAGAAAAAGGAGGGAGATAATAGACTCACAGCTTAAGGTGAATGTGTGCGACCACCCTTAGGCATGTTTGACCAGAGGGCCTCCTGATGGGAAAAAAAGCCCCTGAGCCTTTGTCTAAGCTTGGAAGGAGTGGAAGAAGCAGGATGTTTGCGATCTTTATTGTTTATCCATGGCCCCTCTTCCTGGCTGTGTGTCAGGGCTCTGTCTAGCGCTGATCCCTTAGTACAATTCACATTGCTCTAAAATGTGTTATTTACTAATACACCTTAGGCCCTGCCACATTATTGTATTATTCCTTTCAATGGTGTCAGTCTTATAGAGTATGTCATGATCTAGTTAACTAGTCTCCTATTGGTAGACACTTCAGCTACTTTCAAGACTTTAAGGGGCATGTGTTCAGACGATGCACCTCCTCCCTGTTCACGAGTCTCTGCACGCTCGACCTAGCACGCCATAGATGCACATGATGTCCTAAAGGATGGAATGATAAGGTGTGGTGACAGGTTGATCAAAAGCTTGATTTTGTCACCTCAACCAAGAGTTGAATCGAGCATCAATTTATACTAACTAAATATACAAAACTCGAAATTGTAAACCAAGATATGATTTTTGTATTAATTATAAGCCCCTTCGTTCTAGTAGTAGGTGGTGCCTGCTTATTTGGAAATGGGGAGTCATTATTGATGTCACTTTTTTTTTGTTAGCAATTATCCGCATAAGTAAAAGGTTCTCCAATAATCAAATATTTTTAAATTAGGAGGTTATATACTAAAATTACTTTTTTTTTTTTTTTTTTAAAAAAAAGGCTATGATGGATAAGTCACCCTTTTTCCCTGAACTGCCTACCTGCCACCGGGCTGTTCCTCACATCCCCCGCTAGGTACATTTTCTCTTGGACAGTGCTGTGGGCAGGTTGACAGAGTCTTACTTTCAGTTCTATTTGTTCAGAACAGTGCTCTTGCTATTTGTATAATTCTGTTTTTCGTTTGTTGGTTTTGTATTTGTCATGGGCTCCAGCTCCCTTTAGGACTGAGAGTATGCCCTGTCCATAGGACGGTTTCTCTGAAAGAACTCCAGGGCAGTGCTGGTCCTAGGCTGTTCTTACTGTCCTGGTTCTCCCAGCTCCGGAAGGTGAAGGGAGGGGTGGGCTGGAGCATTAAGTTCTTCCCTTTCTTCTTTTAACAGGTTCTTCAGCCACTTTGTCTGCAGTGGAGAAAGCAGCCATCTGGACCCTCAGCCTTCCAGGCAGCAAAGAGTGACCTGCAGGAACAAAGAGGAAAAGTTTCAGCTTTTAGGGGCTCTTGGCTCAAATTTCTACAGAATGGTAGAGGGAAGGGGGTGGTTCTTCCACTGTGTTCTTCGAGGTTAAAGCTGTAAATATTAAGCACCAATTTTAAGGCAGTAAATGCCATCCAAGCGGGCTGCTTTTTAAAACTACACACAGCCCTGGCAAATATCATTGCTGTTCTCACACTGGTATCTTTTACTTACTCTATACTTTGACAGAGAAAGAATGGAACAAGCTTCATTTTGATTCATGAATGTTGTTTTTATTCTAAATGGCCCATGTGAGGGGAATGCAATTGGACACAAGATATATGCAAATTCACTTGCATACTCAGAGAAGGTAAATGAGGCTTAGTTCTTAAGATTCCTTGATCAGGCTCCCTGGGTGAGAAGGCTAAGGAAAGAGGTGTCTGTAGCTGAATTACAGAGAACGTCACATTTGAGAAGGGAGAGGAAAGGGTTTGGCTGCCATACAGCTCCCAGCATCCCAGAACCTGCATATGAAAGTGAGCGCTGCTGCCAAGCGAGCAAGGGTGCTGAGTGAAAGAGCAGCCTTCACTGGTACAAGGGCGCCCAGGGCACAGCGTGCACACAGCAAGATAAAACGGAACCTCCAACTCTTCTGCTGGAGGTCTTGACCCCATTCCCCCATCTTTAAACCACTGATTACCTCCTTTTTCTCTGTTCCTCTAGCCATACCAGGACTAGAGCGAAATGGGGAAGGCACGGAATTTACAGAGCGCCACATCAACTTTAGTCACAGAAATGCATGCTTGTGTGCAGCTTTTTAAAAATTCATCCTTAGTGAAAAACAACACAAAACCCAGTATCTGAAATAAAGGGTCTGTCTTGCACTTGTATAGCCCTGTCTCTGCGGCTTCATTGTAAGACCGACTCTGGTTCCAAATTGCAGAGAGCAGCTCGGTGTCTGGTTTGCCAACTGACTCATGAAGCTGTTGCGCTAAAATATTATTTATATCAGTTACAGAGGTTTGTAAAACATCTTCCTTTAATTTGATCCCTAAAGTGAGAGCTTTCCTCTTTCACCCATTCAGGTTTTTTTTTTTTTATTATAACAATCTTTTTTAGGGGCTAGAGAAGAGCACTTGTTGCTCAATTCCAAGACTGGAGTTCAGATCCCAACACCCACATCAGAGGTGCACCCAAAGGCTGCAACTCCAGCTCCAAAAGAGCCAATGCCCTCTTCTGGGCTCTAGGAGCACCTCAATAAATTCTCACTGATATTAGTCAGGGTTCTCTAGAGGAACAGAGCTTCTAGAATGGATCTCTCTCTCTCTCTCCATATGTGTGTGTACGCATGTATATATGTGTGTGTATGATACATGTATGTATATATGTGTGTGTGTGTGTATATATATGGAGGGGTTTATTAGAATGGCTTACAGACTGTGGTCCAGCTAGTTAAAAAAAAAGGCTGTCCACCAATAGAAGGTCTGAGAATTCAGTAGTTGTTGAGAACACAAGGCTGGATGTCTCAGCTGGTCTTCAGTATATGCCAGAATTCTGAAGATGCAGGCACTAATGCCAAGGAAGGAATGGACTTGCAAGTGAGAGCCAGAGCAAGTGGGCTAAGGGCAAAGCTTCCTTCTTCTATGTCCTTTAAGTAGGCTGCCACCAGAAGGTGTGGCCCCTATTTTGGGTGGACCTGCCCACTTAAAAAGATTGGGATCAAAGGTGTATTTTCCCACCTCAAACCCAGATTAAAAGTGGGTCTTCCCACTTCAAATGATTTAATTAAGAAAATAAAATTCTAGAGCTATTTCCAGTCTTTTGGGTTTTAGTTAATTCTGGATGTAATCAAGTTGACAACCAAGAACAGCCATCCTAAGTCCACCCCTTGTCAACCTGACACACAGTCATAGCTCCTTATGTCACACCTAATTTCCAAATGAAAACTATAACCAGGTCATAAACATACCTAAAATGTTATAACTATTTCTCATACAACCCTGAATGTATTCTAAATTTAGGATAGGTGGCAATATATTTTGAGGAACATTCTTTCAATATCTCTAACTTAAATATAACCACTGATATTCTCTTAATTGACGTTACATTACATGACAAATAAATCAAGGAGAGAAAACACAAATATCTGTACAAACACATTCTTCACAAAATAGGAGAGAAAAAACTCACGTCAGTTATAATCCTCATGTCTGCAACTAGTCACGTGACCTTAGCCGGTATTCATAACTACCTTCCTCTACTACCCAGTCTGTAATTCCTCTCCCCACAGCAAGCAGCACTTCAGCGGATCTTGACCCTTTTCCTGGAGGAGTGAGCCTAACCTTCCTTCCTGAAGGGTCTGTGCCCTTTGTCATCCTGCCTGGATCAGGTTGTTGGAGTTTCCTTTGACTTTAATCACAGGACACAGTAGCACCAAGAGATGCCCTAAAGGATCTCCTGCACTCCAGACACAATCTCTCTTCCCTGCACTGTGGAGGAGCAATCCAATTTCCCCTGGCAATCTAGGTGAATCACCCTCGTAACACTGTTATTCCTTTCTTAGACTGTTGGCTTAAGGGCATCAGAAGCCCAAAGTGGACAAAGGGAACTCTGAGCTTCAGTTCAATGGAATGCTTGTTGTGGCTGCTGGCAGGGGCCCTCCTCCCTCTGGAAACAAAACTTGTAGGCAAGCAGAACTTACGGCATCAGGAAGAAGAAGCAAACTTTTTATTAGTGGGTTACTAGGGGTGACAGTGAGTGGGACTATTCCCTTTTCCACCTCTTGGTTCCTGGAACCATGTGCCCTGGCTGTGGGAGAAACCATACCACATATTGGATGCCTTCTGGAGAATGCTGCCCCAGTCCTCCAGCCTGCTGCCACCTAGTTGGCACTATAATTGTCTCTTCAAAAGGCTATTTCATTTTTCTCTAAAGCCAGTTGCTTCAGGATGGTGAGGAAAACGGTCAGACCAGTGAATTTCCTGATCATGGGTCCACTGCCACACTTCTCTGGCTGTGAAGTGAGTTCCTTGGTCAGAAGCAGTACTGTGTGGAATACCACGATGGTGGAAAAGGCATTCTGTAAGTCCATGGATGATGCTTTCAGTAGAAGCATTAGCAAATCCATAACCAGAATAAGAATCTATTCCATTAAGGATAAAGCATTGTCTTTTCCATGGAGTAAGTGTGCCAACATAGTCAATCTGTCTCCAGGTCACTAACTGGTCACCCCAGGGAATGGTACCATGTCTGGAGCTCGGTGTTGGTCCCTTCTATCGCTAGAGCTGGTACTTAGCAGTAGTTAAAGCCAAATCAGCCTTAGAAAGTGGCACTCCATGTTGTAGAGTTCATGCATAACTTTCATCTCTGCCACCATAGCCACTTTGTTCATGAACCCATTGGGCAATGATGGGTGTGGCTGGGAAAGAAGGTGCAGGACCGCAGAATGAGTCGTCCTATCTATTTGATTATTGAACTTCTCCTCTGCTGAAGTCACCTTTGATGAACATCTCCATCCTTTGACAGTTTGGAGAGGTCTATCCACATACTTCTGCCCCAGGAGTCTCACCAGTTTTCCAGTCATGCTCTTTCCAAGGGCCTAACCATCCAACCAATCCATGAGCTACAGTCCAAGAGTCAGTGAGCCATCACACATCTGGCCACTTCTCCTCCCAAACAAAATGGATGACCAGGTATAGTGCCTGAAGTTCTGCCCACTGGGAAGATTTCCCTTTGCT
>NW_026069569.1:0-7829 GCF_014885135.2 Alexandromys fortis
AGGGGTGAGGGAGATGCTCACAATAGTTACAACTGACACCCAATTGTCTTCCACAGAAGACCAGCTACAGTGCCCAATCTCAGCAGCTCTATTGCTCTCAGCCATGCTGAACTTGTCTTGGTTGCTATAGTATAGCACATGTCAAAGATATGAGTTGTCACTACTACAAAGAGAGCAGTGGGGAATATCTGACCATGACTTAAGTAACCCGCCCCCTGCCATCCATTCCAACCATTAAGCCAGGTTGTCTTTTCTATTTCCAGGTGTTTTCTTCATAACCCTGGAATTCAGGCCACCATATTGACATTTAGAACTCCAAGAAAGTACAAGTTTGCTGAGAAACTGAAGAGGAACAAGCCTTATGTTTTAGGAAATAACAATGACAATTACGATTAAGAAGGCAGTGGCTGCCTTGTGTTTGGGATGCGGTAATTCCCTGCTACTCCTTTGAGAAACTGCAAACAACTCAAGGCCTCATTTCAAAGTACTTTAAATGCTGGGACCAAAAATTGGGTTCATGTTAGAAGTCAGACTCATTTGGAATAACTGCTATCACGCTCAGAGCATCTTGTGTGTTCTCATACGTCTGAGTGAAGAGGGTTAGAGCCAGAGAAGAATGAGGCTCACATTGGTCACACCACTGACATGTGTCCATGTGCAAGGACCTGAAAGTATAAAGCTACACATTAAACAAAGCTGCACTTCAAATGGAAGACACCTGGACATACCAACGCTCACCCCACACAGGAATGACAAGCCAGAGAAGTCAACAAGCTCTTGGTCATTTCTGCCAACTGTGGTAAGGCAGTCTCTGTATGCAGCCCTAGATGAAGGAGCCATCTTCATTGGATTATTGTCATAATAATTTCAGCCAGATCCCAATGTGAGGCTCACCAAGAAGGGTCCAGGTGACCTGCCTAAAAACATCGATCCCACATTGTGGATAGCCTTCTGGCTCCATTAGAAAGGACTCATAGAGCTGGTGGACTTCTCCCTAGGTTTTTCTCCCAGATCTGATAGCAAGGGATGAGGAAACTTGTCTTTCACATACCCCTCTCATTGAAACAATTGTGATTAAAGATGAAGAGATCATCCTGCCGGAGACACGTGAGCAAGGGCTCCATGCACGGCTTGGATGCAGGTACTCATTTTTATCTTCCCTGATCCACGTATGAGGCTGCTGAATGCACTATTGTCATTCCCTGATTTTTAGACCTGAGACCAAGGGAGTTAGAGGCACAGTCCTGTGGCTGTCGACTTTAATCATGTTCTCATGGGTTTCCTCCAAGGCAGGCCCGTCTCAGAAGGTCAGATGTGACCCTGCTCTGAAGACACGTGAGATGACCAAAGAGCTACCTTCTGACTCCATAGCACTCAAAATCCACTTTCTTAAAGATGACCAGGACAGCCCAGCCCTCAAAGGTCATCCTATGGTACCCCGTGTCACTGTAGAATTGTTCAAATTTACAGTTGTGTGGATAGTTTTACGTCAATTTGGCACAAGTTCGTCATCCGAGTGGAGGGATCTACAATTCACAAAATTCCTCTGTTAGCCTGGGCTGTAGGCAAGCCAGCAGAACGTTTTCTTAATTACTGGTTGATGGGGGATGGCCTAGCCATGTAAGGGTCAGACAATCTCTAAGCTGGTGCTTCTAGGTTGAGAAAGCAGTGTGAGGCCATCAGGAGCAAGCCAGTGAACAGCACCCTCCATGGCCTTCGCCCAGCTCCTGCCTCCAGGTCCCGGCCCTACTTGGACCTGTCCTCATGGCCTTTGATTATGAATGGATGAAGAAATACAAACTGAAAAAGAAAACCCACTTTCATCTAAAGTATCTTTGGTCATGGTGTTTCATGATGGCAACGGAAACCTAATCAAACCATGTCAGCCTCCATTTTCTATCATCTTGAGTGGATGTCCACAAGGGCACTTGGTAGCAATCAGGCAGATTGATTCACTAAAGTCAGGGTGGGGATAAGTAGTTTCTTTAGATATGGTTTCTGACCTTATAAGCACTGGTTGGAGGGAACTTTCTGGTTTTCTACTATGGAGGTGTGAAGCCATTTAAACTCTTACAGTCCACAGGACAGTAAGAAACACATTTGTTCTTAGACCGTGAAGAACAAGAATAAAGTGGTAAGTTAAGGGCTTCCTTGTATCAAGACACTCCTTTTGATCCTGTCTAGCAATCAAGAATCTCAGGCTTATTCATGTCTATTTGGGTTTCTCAATAATGAAACTTCATTGTAATCGTCCCTAACACACATCTTTGAATAGGATTTGGCTCCATTCCGAGTCAGAAGCATTCAGACATGGCTGGAAAGGCTTACAACAATAGCACTCTACTTTCCAATCGATCTCTTTGGGTCCCTAAAGCCTAAAGTGAGGGAGATGCTAACAGTGGTTACAGGTGACACCCAAATGCCCTTCACAGAAGTCTAACTGCAGTATCAAGTCCAGCTGCTCTATTGCTCTTGGTCATGCTGGAATCAAATAACTGGCTAGCACACAGTGTTTGACATGAAGATTGTTTGCTAGCTGTTGTCAGCATCGAGGGGGGCTTATCTAGGCTAGAGCACATCGAGGGAGCTTATGTAGGCAAGAGCCTAAAGTGCCAACCTGCCTACTAGTCCAGCCATTACAGGTGGCCAATTTCTCTCTAGGTGTTTCTTATACCTTGGAATTCAAGTCATACTCTTGTACCTTGCTAGGGTTGAAGAAGTCATCTGTACTGGGAAAGTGCTATTTCTAGAACAAATAGCCAGAGGGGACTGTGGAGGCAACTTCCTTAAACAATCCGAAGGTCGGTTCAGTGCACCTGAGTGTAGGCTGTGCTTGAACTGGGGCAAGACTTGGGCCCTTCAACACTGCAGCTCAGGGCTTGCATGTGGGACAATTGTGAGTCTTGGCCCTGCTAAGGAGGCCCTAGGGCGGGGGAAGCAGGGCAGGCATGGAGCTCCCTAGCTGGCAGTGAAAATGAGGGGGTGCGTGGGACAATGAGCTGGGCAGCTATGGGCCGTGGCAACCTTTAGCAGGTTGAGTGGGCCCATCTGCGAGCATGACCCTAATGCCCAAGCCAGGTGTCCCAGTGCTTTAAGGCTTGAGCGCCCAGATCAAGGTGCACTGAAGTCGGGGATGCCAGGACATTGTGGAGTGCTATCTCAGAGCAGCCATGGTGGCCAGAACCAGGATCTTTGAACTGGAGCATTTTGAAGAATGATACAAAAGGCCATGGGCAAGAGTCATGGATAGGGGCTCTCAGGTCCTCAGGGGACAGCAGCATCTCTGGCCCAATGGGCTCATTTCCCAGCCCCGTGCACACTGCTCACAGCAGCTTCTACTGCAAGCAGATTTTGCAGTCCCTAAGCTAGGAGAAGGCAGCCAAGAAGGCATGCTTCCTCTTCCTACAGAAATAGGGACCCCTACTTCAAAGGCCTGGGCTTTGCCATCTCCAAAGATTGCTTCTGTTCCTTTGATGAACTCCTCCTGGGTCTCACTTTTGTTGTCTGACAATGTGAACCTGCCCCAGGGCATCTGTACAATCTACACCACAGCTGGCAGTTGGAAGATCACCAGCTTGGACAAGCTGCTGGAACTGGAGTTACGTGTGTGCCTCCTGTGAACCATTTTTTAAAGTTGATTACAACAAACACTAAATCAGAACTTGTCTATGAGAACAATCAAGGGAAGTATAACCCGAGCCTTGTTCGTGGCCTCTAAAAAAATTTGAAATTAAGGACTTCAAACCCAAGTTAGTGTCTGATCTGAAACTGAAGCCTAGAAAGGCTTTTGAATTAAGACTTGCTCAAAAGAATGGGCAGTCTCTTAACAGATACCATGAAAGCCACTAAACTAGTGAGGATGATTTAGAATGTTTGCAGGAGAACCTATCAAATGAGAGCGAGGAGACTCAGTTTGGGTGCAATCAATGCCTCTATGACTGGCCAGCAAGATGGTCAACCTGCTCTACAGGGTCATAGGGTCCAAGTCCTGTACCGAGTCACTCGCTGGGCTCTGCTCAGGTCTCAGGTAGTCCTCAGGATCTTTTGTTTTAATAGGATGGCCATCGTCCTCGCTACTGATGGAACATTCCTAGGGAGTTTACCGAGGCGTTTTTGGGGAAATCCTAAAAACACTCACAAGACCTTCTCAGCAATCACCTGTCTGCAAGGATCTTTTAGGCACAAATTGCATAAAAGACCAGGATCCGAAGGAATGGATGGCTACAGAGATGGGTAGGGAGATAGCATCCAGCCCAGTGACAGAGCCTCAGGCACCCTGACAGAATTAGGAGTCCTGTCTTCTGAGGAGCAAGCCTTTTTAAAGGCTTTATTTTAGGAAATAGCAATGACAGTGGAGACTTCAGGGAGAAGGCCCTAGATGTCTCATGTTTGTGATGACGCGATAGTCGAGGCCACTCGTTCATTTTCCAAACACCCAGACCAAAATAAATACTGAAAATTACAACACTGCTTGGCTAACAGTTTAGGCATATTCCTGGCTAAAATTTAAATTAATCCCTTTCTATTTGTATCACTATGGTGACCTACTAGTAAAGGTTCCATCAGGAGCTGGGTGTCTGTCTCCTGCGGGTCCTTGGCTTCTCCCTGACTGCACCTACTCTTGCCCAGCATTCAGTTTAGTTTGCCCACCTAGTTCTTTGATGCGCTGCCACAGAACAAAGCAGATTTATTCATTAAGCAATAAAAGCAACACACATAGAAGACATCCCACACCGATGAGGCAACTACAGTTTCTCACAAAGGAGCAGCAATGAAACAACTCAAGTGCCTTCCTTATTCCAAGGAACTTTAAAGTAGTGGGGTACATGGAGAATTGGTTCATACTAAGAACAGAGCCATTTTGAATACATGCTATCATGCTCAGAGCATCTGCTGTGTTCTCACATGTTTGAGTGAAGAGGCCCAGAGCCTGAAGAGAATGACGTGTGTATACTTTCAGGTACAAGGACCCGAAAGTATAAAGCTACACATTAAAGCTGCACTTCAAATGCAAGATCACCAGGACGTACCAACCAAAATCCTACAGAGGAATGACAAACCAGGGAAATCAAAACTCTTGGTCATTTCAACATCTCTGGTGGTAGGAAAACCTCCATGTCTGGTCGTAGATGAAGGAGCCATCTTCATTAGATCGTTGTCAAAATAAGTTCAACCAGAACTAAGTGTGAGGATTCTCAAGAGTGTAAAAGTCTGTCCCTTTAATAGAGACAAGCCACGCCCACTCCTCCCCAGTCAAGCTCATCTTCAGCTTCCAGCCTGAGTCCCCTTCCTTTTCCTTCTCCCTCTGAAAGAGCAGATTCTGTCTCCTTTCCACTTCTTTTCACCTCCTGCCCCTGTTTCTCTCTGTTCTTCTCCCCTTACCCCTCAATATCCCACTAAATAGCCAACCTCACTCTGCATGGCATACCTATCCATGTCTGTCTCTCACCTGCCACCTGGCTCCCTAGCCAGGACCAGCTAGCTGCCTTTGGAGACCTGTGGCATGGTTGTGGCATGCCCATCCACCTTTCTCTCCTAGTGACTTGCTGCCCTTTGTGGTCCACTGAAGCCAAATGAGAAACTGCGTCATCTCTGCCTGGGACTGGCTGACCTGGGAACCCACTGTCCACTGCCACCACTAGGGGACCTGCTGTGTTTCTACCACTGCAGCCACCTGGGGATCCACAGGATTTAACTTAATCCATTATAAAGGGTTTAGGAGACTTGCCTACAGAGCCTTCATCCACAGTGTGGATACCCTCTGGGTAAATGTGATAGGACCCAATAAAGCTGAGCCACATCTGTGTGACTTTTCCAGATGTGGGAGCAGCCTACTACAAAACTTTTCAGTCACCATCTCTTGCCCATATGCCCTCAACACCCACAGTCATGATTCAAAGGAACTCCTGCCAGAGACATGTGATCAAGGGCCAGGTAGCTTCTACAGGACAGTGTCTCATCACTGATCATGGTGTATGGGCTGTAGAAGAATTTGTCACCACAGTTCTCGGACCCGAGACCAAGCAGTGACAGACACATTCCTTTGGTCATTGCAATTTAACACTGCCCTCAAGGCTCTTCTGCATGTGGGCCCCTATTTCAGAAGGCCAGTTGGGACCTTGCTCTGAAGACCCTTGAGGCAAGTTGACGAAGACCTGGCTTCTGTCTTCATAGCACACACTAATCCATTTCCTTTAGAGAACCAGAAAGGCCACATGCCACAACTGGCATCCAATTTTGACCTCATGTACCTGTATCCTTTGTCCTAGTCTACCGTTGTGCATAGGGTTTTGTGTGTACTTGACACAAGTTAAGTCAGGGGAGGCATTCTCTTCTCAAAGATCAGATTTTAGGCAGATCTACAGGATATTTTCTTGATCAATGATTGGTGGGTGGTGATCTAGACAATTCCTGGCCTGATGGTGCTGGGATCAATAAGAAAGCAGGTTGAGGAAGCAAGCCAGTAAGAAGCACCCTCCGTGGCCTCTGCATCAGCTCCTGCCTCCAGGTTCCTACCCCTTTTGAGTTCATTACCTAAGGAACTCGGAGCAGGAACTAAAAAAGTGGAATTATAAGCCAAAGAAACCCTTCCCTCCCAAAGTTTTTGATCATAATATTTCCTATCACAGTAATAACCCTAATTTAAGACAGTCATATTACCCCATTTCTAGCATTGTCTTGTCAGGATGTACACAATGGCGCTCCATAGCAACAGGGCCGACTGATAAAATAAAGACAGGATGACGAGGCACTCTCTCCAGATGCCATTTCCAACCTTGCATCACTACTATGAGGAACTTCCTGGGGCCCAAACAGATGCTGCACCAGAGAGAAGCGAGGCCATTCAAGCTCAAGGTCATACCACCATAAGAACTGCATTTGGACTCCTTTCAGAGACAGGATGAGGAAGTACTGGACAAGTGTGACCTTTCATCAAGACTATTTCCTCGTGATCCTGTCTGGCAACCACAGTATCGCTCAGTCATTGCTACACAATTGAGTTCAACACAAAAATCTTCACTGCTATTCTCTTGCCCACATGTCTTCACATAGAGTCTGTCTGCTGCAATGTGTGTAAGCAGAAGAACTCAGGATTTGAAATCGATTGGGGCCATCATTACTATTCTAAGTCCCCAAGGCAGGGGTGAGGGAGATGCTCACAATAGTTACAACTGACACCCAATTGTCTTCCACAGAAGACCAGCTACAGTGCCCAATCTCAGCAGCTCTATTGCCCTTGGCCAGGATGAACTTGTGACATATTGCAACCAAAGATATTTGAGTTGTCAAAACTACAAGGAGGGCCATGGGGGAGGGGAGGGTTTTTGGCCATGACTTAAGTACCGCCCCCTCTGCCTTCCATTCCAACCCTTACAGCAGGGCTGACTTTTCTAGTTTCCAGGTGTTTTTTTATAACCCTGGAATTCAGGAAACCATATTGTACCTTTGTGGAGTTCTATGTGGAGTTCTAAAAGTCAAGTTTGCTGAGAAACTTAGGAGGAACCAGCCTTTAGTTTTAGGAAATAACAATGACAATTAAGATTTTAGGGGGAAGGCAGTGGCTGTCCCATATTGAGATGAGGTAACTCACTGCTACTCCTTTGAGAAATTGCAAACAACTCAAGGGCCTCATTTCAAAGTACTTTAAATGCTGGGACACAAAAATGGGCTCATGTAAAAAGTCAGCCATTTTGAATAGCTGCTATCATGCTCAGCTTCTGGTGTTTTCATACATCTGAGTGAAGAGGGTTAGAGCCAGAGAAGAATGAGGCTCACATTGGTCACACCACTGACATGTGTCCATGTGCAAGGACCTGAAAGTATAAAGC
>NW_026069570.1:0-572 GCF_014885135.2 Alexandromys fortis
GACTGCACCTCACACTCTGAGCCTCAACCCAACCAGAAAACTTTTTTACAGATATGTTTAGAGGTTTATCTCACAACAAAACTAAGAAGAAAAAAAAAAAAGAAAAATAAACCAACCCCAAAAAACCCAACCTTTTCTTCCAAAACTAACTACCATATATCCTATATCATGCTATTTTTTCTTTCAATGCTACTGAGTTTTCTACTCAAGTCTACTGATAAATACTTCTAATTATATACTGTTTTAATGTTTATTGCGTTGCCTTTACAAATTACAGTAGAATTCTTTTTTAAATAAAAGAACCCGCCAACATTTTTACCCACTTCATTTTGTAGAAAACTCTAAAATCTTTTTTTTTTTTTTGAGTTTTTAGAAAAAGTAAAGACAATAGGTTAAGATTCTGTCAATATACATTCCTATCAGGGGGAGTAGAGGCTGTCTCTGACTCTTCTGCCAGTTTTGGGAACTCCATTGGATTGCCTTTTCCAGCCTTAATACAAGGGAGGTGCCTAGTCTTGATATGCAACTTGATGTTCCATGTTTGCTTTATATCCATGGGAGGCCTGCCCTCT
>NW_026069570.1:5410-7332 GCF_014885135.2 Alexandromys fortis
GTTACTTGGCACACGTGCCATCATCTACACTGGAGGCAGATGTCCTCAGAGTATCTGTTCACTCATTATTCACTGCAGTATTTTTAGATTAGTGCTTTAGATCTAGGAATAGATATGAAATTCTTTAGTCACTAAGGACCAAATCTCATGATCTTTCCTAACTCTGTCAGTTTCTCTACTCAAAGGCATCTGGCACCTTTTTTCATATACACATACATGCCTGTCTCCCCTCTCCCCCACACAGCACTATTTACACTTATTGCAGAAAATAGGAACTTACCAGAATAAAGTTGAGTCCAAGTAACAAGAATTGTAATGGCCCTGGATGCCTTTCTTCTTTCCAATCATTATATCTAAACCTTCTTTTTCCATCTTTGGTGGAGTATTTTCTTCTACTACTTCACTTAAGTAGCCTCCAAATGCTGAAAAGATAAAAAATAAAAATAATTCTTTTAAATCATGACAGTATTATATTTATATGCATGTACATATATATATATATATATCATTTGAAGTATATTTTGGCATCCTCTGCATTTTTTTACTTTAGTTAACTGATATTTTTCTGGACTTATAAAAATGTGATTATTCACTTTCAACATCATTCCTGTCATATAGACTTTAGAAAATTAAGTCAATTAAGTATCTGTTAAAGAATATTTTGTTACTTGTCCAAAATGTTTCATTTTCAAGTATAAAAAGAAAACAAGTTTCCAAAATACTATTCAACATTAAGAAAAATGTTTTTCATAAAGATGTTTTCCTTATTTCCCCCAGCTTGACTCTCACTATTGTTAAGGGAAAGGCCAGCATCAGCAAGCTAGTGACAATGAGAAGAATTGTCCTCCATCTGTCAAGCCAACTGCATCCCCAGACTGTATCAGATTTCTTCATAAGGACATCCAGAATGAGGTACTTAAATAGATGCGGAGGGGAAGTTATTGCTAAAGGGACCACATTTTCATTTCTACCACCCACACTGCCAAAAATTTAATGTCTATAATCAATAAAAGAAGAGAAAAAACACCGCCTTTCAGTCTTTAGACCCTAAACACTTTTCCTAACTCTTCTTTCAACATATCTCCTCTTAGGACAACTCTCTTATGCACCAAGTAAGAATCTTTACCAACTTCGAAACTTGATGAACATTGGCAAGTAAACAAAACGTTTAAACACTGTTGCCCTCAGGTACTGAAAAGTAGCAAGAAACAGTCATTCCAGATGGGTAAATAAATTAAAAGTATCCAATTACCTAAGGAATTACATCTTTCAATCTGATTAGAAACAGGTTGCAGGGACGCAAACCTAGAGTCGGGTCTGCAGCTCTTCAGTTTCACGAACAGGGCCTTCTTCAGGGCACAGGTGAAATAGCGCGTGCCCCTGAACGTGCCATCTGTACAGCCCGCACATTCATCCTCCTGAAAAAGAAAGGTTTTGGTATGTATTACACTGGGAAGAGCTATGGAGTTTTCACTTTTTCTGAATTTCTTTTTCAAATCTTTTCTGAATAGATCAGCACGAAGGAAAAGGGACTAACTGGTGCTTTGGCCCTCAGCTGGTGGTTTAAGAAAATCATTCTTTAGCCCTCCGGGAAGTATTTGATGCATTTCCTTTCAAAATACATGCTTAGAACTTCCCTGGTTTACTGAGTTTCCCTGAGCCATTTCAAAAGTATTAAAATCAAGGGGCAGGAGTAAATTACCAAGTTCCTCACCAGCAAGAAGACAAGTGAAAAAAGTTAAAAACTATATTTAGGTAATAGCTACATTTATTCAAGTTCTCCCTCCTGGTTATGAAATATCACACAATATACTTTTTTAAGACCCAAAAATAAAACCTTCCCCTCTCCCAAAGACTCCAAACATGATGATTAATTTTAAAGTCAGTCACATCCCTGAACTGACTGCAATGGGAGGAGGCTA
>NW_026069571.1:0-3644 GCF_014885135.2 Alexandromys fortis
AAAAAAAAAAAACCAACTTGATTCACCAATTCACATTTATACAAAAGGCACTAAAACTTGATACATACCAAAAATTACATTTGACAGTATCTACTACTTATTAGCCATTAAAAACATTTTTATCAAAGATGTGTCAGGTGTACTGGCACTTATAGAGGCCAGAAGAGGGCGCCAGAACCCCTAAAGTAGGAGCTATAGTTGGTTGTGATGCTTGTGGCATGGGTGCTGGGAAGCCAACTCCATATCCAAGTAAGAATGATTGTTCTTAAATGCTGAGTCATCTCTTCAGCCCCTAAGAGCAGTTCTTCCAAACAGTAACTGTGACAACCAACTGTATATACTAACATCATCTATGCCCCCCAAAATGGACACAACTTTAAAGTGCCTACCAGAGCTTTCACTTTAAACTGCCACCTTCTTCCTTTTCTGTTAGTTCTTTCAAATAGCCCCCTTTCAGCTAATAAGGCTTTCTTCACTATCTTAACATGTAATTGGCAGCTAATACAAACACAGACAAAACAATACAAATATCACTATCTGATCTTTCATATATCTTTCATAAACAGTATAACCAGATGTGCAGTCCTAAGAATTACAAAGAATGTAACTTTAACTACCAACTTTTCCAAGTGTCATGAATGACCTCTCTGGTCAAGTGGTAAAGCATGTACAACCCTCTTCATTTTTAAGTAACAGCTGCATATTATGTAACTTTTTTGGTTACTAAAATATTCTAAATTCAATCAAAAATCAAATTTATGCCCTGGCAATGCTGAGGAATGCATGGGTATCCCGTATACATGAAGGTTTTGTTCAACTTGTCCATATTGGGTTTCATGGTCTAAGTTGATGAGGATGACTGACCATATGTCTCTTCCTCAAGGGACAACAGATCTCATTATAGATGGTTCTGAGCCACCATATGATTGCTGGAAATTGAACTCAGAACCTTTGGAAGAGCAGCCAGCGATCTTAATAGCTGAGTCACTGAGCCATCTAAGTATTTCAATGGAATGAATACTGAGCCAATTTCACCCTAGAGTTTCAAGCAGGCTCAAGTTCCAATAGTTTAATCTTTTCTACAAAATACTTTTTAAAAACCTCTATTATATATGTTAATTCTTTTTTTTAAAAAATATTTATTTATTATGTATACAATATTCTTTCTTCATGTATGCCTGCAGGCCGGAAGAGGGCACCAGACCTCTTTACAGATGGTTGTGAGCCACCATGTGGTTGCCGGGAATTGAACTCGGGACCTTTGGAAGAGCAGGCAATGCTCTTAACCACTGAGTCATCTCTCCAGCCCCCATATATGTTAATTTTTAAGTATTAATTTAGAATAGCTTCTAAATACAAATGTTTTCTTTGTATTTTTCCTTTATAAAATTCAGCACAGTGCCTAACAGGCATACATTTGTTTGTCAAATGAGTATCAGTCATGTCTTGGCAACAGGCTGAAATGGAGTTAACAGAAACAGAGTTAGTTTCACATGCATTATGTCATTGGAAAGGTACAGTGCTTTTCTGGAACCTGTAAGGGAAAATGATAGTCACACAATTCTGTTTTCTTCCTCCTCAGGAAATATTTAAAAAAAAAAAATCATCTCACAATGGCAGGTCCAATTCAAATCTAACATGTCTTCCTCTATTCTAGTTTTGCATACAAGCACCAATTCCTACTGAATAATGGACAATATATGTGTAATTCAGATAAAATACAGAAGTGAAAAATAGAAGTTCTCCCTACAATTCCTTAGACATCTAGGTCTTCATCAATTTCCCCAAGGCAGCAATTACTACTAGTTTCTTTCATGTTTTTCCAGAGATTCAAGCATTTAGAATCCACTTTTGTTTTTTCTCTTCTACACGTTAGTACCTTTCATACATTATCCTACACCTCAGTCTCTCCATATAGGTAATCCCTCTGAGATAGCTTACTTGGGAGGCAGAGGCAGGAGATTTCTGTAAGTTCAAGTCAGCCTTGTCTACATAGCAAGTCCTAAGAAAGGACTACACAAAGGACTTTGATTCAAAAATAAACACAGAATTCTTAAACTATTAAAATTGGGTAATGGATGCACACATATTAGCATATTATCTTTTATTTTGCATGAGCTTTTGTTCTTTTCCTGACATAAACTCATGTTTAGAATTTGAAAAGAAATGAAGCCAGGAGGAAAGGCGTATGCATTAGTTACTTTTCACCTTTTTTTTTAGTTGGACAGTTGTTTCTTATGCAGAGAGGAAAGGAGGGAACCCTCTGCCTAGCTAAGCCTTTGCACCTCGGGTGGGGGTGAGAAGGTGGTGAGCACAATTCCAGCTCCAGCAGCAAGAAAGGTAAAGTGTTCCCTACTGCAGGCCCCAGAGGTCACCTCTCCAGCCAGTGACTTCTGCAGCTCAGAAATCAACAGACTCAACCACCACAAACACCCTCTCTCCAGACAATCACCAGCAGCAATGTGATCAAAGACCACAGACAGGCAGGCACTTGAAAGCAACATGTCATGATGCAGTCGGAAGTCACAGACTCTGCTGACCAGCTCTGAGATGGTGCTGGCTGCCCGCTCACTATTTTCAAGGTCCCCAGATGATGCCAGCACCAGGTAGTCAAGCTAATCTGAGATTTGCTCCAGCCCAAGTCAGTGCAGAAGTCATCTAGCCTCAGCTACTTTTCTAGTTCTGTGATGAGACACTATAACCAAGGCAACTTATGAAAAAGGATTGCTTACAGTTTAAGAAGGTAAGTCCATGTTCATCATGGCATAGTATATGGCAGCAGGCAGTTGGAGAAGTAACTGGGAGCTTACTTCTGTTCCACAAGTAAAAGGGGTGGGATGTATATAACTGGGAAAGGTATGGGTTTTGCAAAGTCCACCTCTTCCAACAAAGAATGCCTAATCCTAATGCTTCTCAAATAGTAACACCAACTAGGAACTGAGCATCCAAATATATGAGCCCACGGTGGCCATGCTCCCCCAAATCACAACAGGGCACTTGCTTCAGCAGCACATACACTAAAACTAGAAAACTATGACACCTATTGCCTGATTGTGCCAGAGTTCATTCAGCAGGTCTGGCTGGTATCCCCATCTTGGGAACCCTGCTGAGGTTGTGCACTTAGTGATCGAGGACAGACATTTGTATCACAGGTTACAGTAACTGTTAACTCCAGTACTAGTTCCTCTAAACAAACTCTTAAGAAAAGTAAACTTGGAGGTTGGGGAGACAAAACTCTTTAGAATAAAAAAGACAAAAACTTTAAAGTTAGATAGAGATAAAAGAAAATTAGCAAAGCAGAAAGCATATTGAAAAAACTACTCAGAACACAGTATTTCTTCAGTATTCCAATAAAGACCACCAAAGACTAGCTCTGATTGTTGAAGCATCATTCAGCCTCATGGACTAAACAACTACCAGATTTTGGACCTTTCTAGAGGAAGACAGCCATTGCTGGGGTACTCAGACCACATCTGATAAGTCAGTGTAATAAATCTCCTTTGATATAAGTTAATTCTATCAGGTCTGTTTTTTTAGAGAACCCCGACTAATGCACCAAAATCCAGGTGTTCCCTTGCGATAAATGATGGACATGACTGATTAGTACCCCTTCCCCACCTAATTACTTTTACAGTTCTGTACTT
>NW_026069571.1:3791-7204 GCF_014885135.2 Alexandromys fortis
TAATTCATTTCCTAAAATTCCATTTTCCAAATCTCATCTACCATTTCCTCCTATTTCTGATTGGAGAGCACTCAGCTGACTTAACCAGAAGGCTAGTATCATTCCAAAGCTTCCTTTGGTTTTTATCCCCTGCCTTCCGCTGAAGCCCCAGAAGTAATTTTCTCCAGAAAGTGAAGACTGCACTTAGAAACCTCAGACAAGGAAGCATAAGTAGATCATGGTAACACCTATTTTCTCTCTCTTAGCTATACATCAAACTGGAAGATTTAATTTGTCTAGATTTTATTTATGTATGCATGTAAAATAGGGATATGTGTATACATACAGTAAATTCTTTAGAACCTAAGACTTGCTGGGTGGTGCTGGTATATCCTTTAATCACAACACTTGGGAGGCAGAGGCAGGAAGATGTTTGAGTCCAAGACCAGCCTGGTCTACAGAGTTAGTTGCAGGAGAGTCAGGGATATACAGAGAAACCCTGTCTCAAAAAACGAACAACAATTACAAAAAGAATCTAAGACTTAAATACAACTAAGCAAATAAACAGATTAACAATATAGATGAGTCTTGCAGAACAATGGGAATCATGGAGAGAGGACAGGGACAGAAACTAAAGAAAGAAGCCCCAATGGTCCACAGTGAAGCATCATCACTGTACAAAACAAATCCGTCCTAGCTGTGAAGATGATGGCCTTAAAAACATTGTAGAAGCCACCCAGTTCCCTTTGTTCTAATGCCAGTTACTAAACAACTTCCTCATTATAACTGGATCCAGCAAGTTATCTGCCTCCTCACTGAGAATACACTGGCCATGTTAGCCAGCAACAGCATCTCTGGTTACTACTCCACGTAAATGAGTAGAACAGCTTTCTTAGTCATGAGCACCTGACCACTGATCTATGCTTGAAAGATGTCTCCTCCTAGATATGCCTGCGTTTCTAAGGCTAAAGGCAACATCACATGCTGCATTAAACGGATCCCTCCAATTTCATCTACGGGAAAACACTCCCCACCCCAACCTTCAGTGTATCCGCCTGTAGTGCATTATCACACGGGTTGAGAACCCTGACACAAGTTTCTACAAGATTTAATACGTCATAAACAGAAATAAATATATTTCCAGTCATATATCTATAATTATAATACTTATTTCTACTAACCACCTACCCAACCTCCTTGGCATCCAGGCTTATCACACCACTATCCATTAATGTGAACTCGTGTAATTCACCCCTCTAGCAAAGCCTTATCCTAAGGTTAAAAGGATCAATACCTGAAAATGTGTTTATTAAAATTCACAAAGGTATAAAACATTCATTAATGCCTCTCTGGGGACAAGGGGATTGATATCAGTTTGTATAGGGATTGAATTCTAACACTAACACCTAAGAGCAGCTTAGTGCCGTGAATGAATGAGAGCTGCTGTCACAATGTCAGAGACTTAACATACTACTCAGGTCCAACAAAGCATGTACCACCACAGCTACAGTGAAAAGAACAATAAACCAGCAGCCCATGTAGTCAACTAGCTACTTTTTATGATCAAAAGAGTTAAAATCCAAAAGACCAACAAAAGACCAACAGACAAAAATAGGGGGGGGGGGGCAACAGCATATAAAAACAGAAAAAAAAATGTCCTTTCCCCAAAGATCTCAATTTCAAATCTCTAAATCCTTTTTCCTGGTCCATAAAACCTCCAGCCACCACTAACACAGGCAAAATTAGACTAGGATTGGTATCAGGATCTGCTTTGGCACAGAGATGCCTCATAGAGAATAGGACTACTTTTCTATGAACATAGTGTACTCCCCTCCACACACCCACACCCAAGATGCTCAAGGGCAAAAAGGTTCACCCAGTCTCTGCTTCAATGGCCAAGTGGTATGACTACAGCCGTGTGAAGATGCACGACAGGGTGTGGTCTCTGACAAGGAGGCAATGAAACAAAGATGTGCAAACTGCAGTATGCTCTTGTCACAAAGCAGCTGCACCAATTCTGGATACTATCAGAAAACAATTCCTGTCTGACTTCTGCTGTACTCTCATGCTGAGAGCTGAGGACCTAGTAACTGTAACTGCCATGTAAAATGTTACACTGTCTCAAGATGTCAAAGATATCAGGAATAATATCCTCTGTATTTGTCAACATGTAAAATGTTGGCTATTGTAAGGCCAACATTTCTGGTTTGTAACGGAAAACAAACACATAATAGCGCCTATACTTTCCCTTTCCCTTCCAGCCTCAGAATTTCAAGGGAAAGGATACATGGTGATACATGATGGTAAGCTAAAAGTTTTCCTAAAGGAGGCAGGGGAAGATCTTAGTTGAGTCCTAAATAATCAAAGTGGATGGACACTCTGATACCTAATACAAAGGAAGTTCAATAACTAATAGGTCAAAATCACTTGGTTAGATTAGTAAATATAGGTCAAGTCCAAGTTCTGCTACACTCTAGAAGACTACTACAGACAGGAAAGGGCTTGTCCAAGTACTTTCATTTAGCTTGTCTTCTGTTATGTCTAAGATGAATTAAAGCACTGTGAGGTATAATCTGCACTACGTTATAAATGTTATCTATGGCTATCCATTATCTGTGTAGCTATATTACATGTACTCCTTAAAGCCATATCTATCACCTCTATCTCAGGGCACCCAATGAAAAGGCACATTAGCTGCTGAGAACTAGTAAACTATAAGGCGCACAACCCACACTGAACACTATTATCACCCTACAGAAGTTCCTTCCTTCCTGCCTTTCCGTGTTTATCCCGATCTTTACTCTAGCATCACTACTCTCATTTCCCAACAACTTTGCTTGTTTTAGGATTTAGGTAGAATTATATGTTATATTTCTTTTCGTGAAAATTTTCACTTGGCAATTTTTCAAATAGTCTACTTTTTATTGCAAGAAGTATTCCATGACTAATATGCTGCTGTTTATTATCCATTTTTCCTAATGGATTGTTTGCAGTTTTCTACTCTTAGAATAAATTTGTGCGCGCTCTCTCTCATACATATAAACTTTGTTTTTCAATCTCTCTGTCATAGCCCTGACAGTCCTAGGACTCACTCTGTATACCAGACTGGTCTCAAACTCACAGAGATCTGCCCACCTCTGTCTCCCGAATTCTGGAACCAAACAAAGGCATGCACCGCCACTACCACCCTGATTTTTAAAAGATTTTTATAAGTTTGTGCCATTGACTTTATGAACATCACGAAGGTGTTAAGGAAGTATAATTTACAAGATGTAAAGAAAAGAAAACTTATTTCATCCACTGCCATTTTTATTCTAGTCTATAGGTTGGTTAAATTATTTTTGAAAGTGTTTATATACACAATATTTTTTTTAAAAAAGGCAAAATGGTAAATCACACTTAGAGTGAGCTGCATTTAAGAGTATTCTGAGTAC
>NW_026069572.1:0-5411 GCF_014885135.2 Alexandromys fortis
CTGTGTTGACTTGAATGAGAGTCCCCGTTATCTGTGGCATTTGAACACTCAGTCCCCAGTTAGTGGTGCTGTTGTGGCCCTGCTAGAGGAACTGTTTCAATAGGAGTGGCTTTCGAGGTCCCACTCTTCTAGTTTGCTCTCTCTGCTTTCTGTTTGTGGGTCAGGGTGTGAATCTTCAGTGTCCTCCTCCTGCCACCACATCTTTGCTCTGCTGTCATGGACTCTCAATCTTTGGAACCATAGCTAAAATGAACTCGTCTTCTCTAAGTTGCTTTGGCCTGGTATTTTACCCCAAGAGCAGAAAAGTAACCAATACAAGTGCTTATATACGGCTGCTTCACAGGTATTTCTGGCCCAGCATTCTAAAAACAAAAGCCCCTTGCCCAGCCTGCTCCTCAGTTATTGGTATTACTCACTATCATTTTATTTCCCTAGATATTGGAACATTCTCTGTTCCTCCTTATCCTCATTTTTCATATCCTGTGCATAGATTCTAAATGATTTTCCTGATGTGTTCTGTTTCTTTTGTCTGTCCTCGCTGTCTCCATCTTCATCCACACTGCCCTCCTTTATTGAGCAAATTCTAATTAGCTTCCCAGCTTTCTGACTGTTTCTGTTTTGCACACCATTGCTATGCTGTTGTTTTGCAAGTGAAGACTGCTATTACGTTTGGACTCAACTTCCGAAGTCTTAACAAGCTGTGCAGAAACTTAGCCTCACCTGAATACATCCGGGACCTTGTTGTGCTCTATATTTTAGCATTTGGCTTCAGATCTTTTCAAGTGATGTGATCATTATGTTTCAGACTTCCTAGAAGGCATTTCGCATATGGCATTCTTTTCTGGGCAACTGAAGTTTCTCCAAGTCTCAAGTACTAACTTCTCAAAGAGCTCTCCCAATCTAATCTTACGCAGTTCTCCTGCATTTTCTTCATAATGCTATGAGCTCTTTCTGTATAAAACACTCATTGCTGCTGTGGGGCCAAGGGATGGCTCAGTGGCTGCACAAACTTGAGCATCTGATTTGGGATCCCCAGCACCCACATACAAGTTAGACATGGCAATGTGCATCTGTAACCCCATCTTTGGAGTTGTGGAGACAGGACAGTCCTTTGGGCTTACTGGTTAGCTACTCTAGTCAAAGCTGAGTTCCAGGTTCCCTGAGAGACCCTGTCTCCAAAAAAGAAGGTATAGAGTGATAGAGGAAGACACCCAACACCAACCTCAGCCCTCTGCAAGTACAGGTGTACAAGTGATCACACCTATACACAGTGCATACACACACACACACACACACACAAATAAGTGAAACCACTCATCGCATTGTGTTGATTTTCTTCTGCTTCTGTCTTCTCTTATCAAATACTGTATGGACTTTGTCTTGCATGGTATTATCCTGANATGCATGTTTTCATCAGACCGTGGAAAAGCCAGGTTGTGGGAGACTTTGTGTATAGGACACCTGTGTTTGAGTAGCATGTAAAGATGGTAAGGGGAGAAGAATATTATGAACAAGGTAACATTCTAGAAGTTTAACTCACTCTCCTGTGCAGGGCACATTTCAGAAGTTGACCTCAAAGCTACTGACGGCTGACACGGGGTTGTGAGGAAAGGAAAACGCAGGAAGTGTGAGCTGTGGCTCTGTGGCCAACACAGCTTTGAAGGCGCAGGCATCTCTGGTTTCAGACCTGCTACCTGTCAGCTTCATGGCCTTGTCAAGTACTTAAACCACTTACCTCTGAGCCTCAGCTCCTTGTCCCCACAGGAGGCAGCTGAGTTTCAGGGACAGTGAGGAGGTGTGGGTCAGATGCCTGTCACTGTGCTTCAGTTTAGTCCCTGCCATGCTAGCTCTGCTTATTCCCTGGAGACTGACTGGGTGTTTGGCTGAGGCAGAGGATCATGGAGAAATCATCTTACACTTTCAAGACTGGTTTAATTGGTGATGCAGAGAGAAGGAAGTCACCAGGAAGAATTGGTTTGAGGAAGAGATTCTATATTCTATTTTAGGCACACTGAATTTGAGACCCTGACAGGAGAGGCAAGGGGAATGTGCTGGCTCCCAGGGGTAAATTATGTATGAGCCACACTTGACTAGACTGATAGTTTTCAGGAGGTCCCATTTATTTATTGTTGCTCTCAGTGTCTATGCTACTGGTATTATGCTTAGGAAGTGTCCCATACATTGAAGGCTATTTCCCACTTTTTCTTCTATTAGGTTCAGTGTGATTTGCTTTATGTTGTTGTCTTTGATCCATTTGGACTTGAGTTGTGCATGGTGATAGATATGGATCTATTTGCATTCTTCTACATGTTGATATCCAGTTATGCCAGCATCATATGTTGAATATGCTTTCTTTTTTCCAATGTATACTTTTAGCTTCTTTGTTAAAAATCAGGTGTTCATAGTGTGTGGATTAATATCAGTCTTCAATTCAATTCCATTGGTTCACCTATCAGTTTTTATGTGAATACCAAGCTGTTTTCATTACTATTATAGAGCTAGATGTCAGCTCTGGTGTTGCCTCTGGAAGTTCCTTTCTTGTACAGGATTGTTTTGGCTCTCCTGTGGTGTTTTCTTTTCCTGTATAAAGTTGAACATCTTTCTTTCAAGTTCTGTGAAGAATTGTGTTGGAATTTTAATGGGTATTGCATTGAAGCTGTAGATGGCTTTTTTGGTAGCATTGTCATTTTTATTATGTTAATCCTACCTATACAAGATCATGGGAGAGCTTTCCACTTTCTGATGTCTTCAGTTTCTTTCTTCTAAGACTAAGTTCTTGTTGTACAGGTTTTTCCCTTCTTTGATTAGTAGTACCCCAAGATAGTTTATGTTATTTGTGGCTGTTGTGAAGGGTGATGCTTCTGATTTCTTTCTCAGCCCTTTTATCATTTGTGTATAGTAGGGCTACTGATTTTTTTTAGTTGATCCTGTAGTCTGCCACATTACTGGTGGTATTCATCAGCTATAGGAGTTCCTTGGTAGAATTTTTGGAGTCACTTAAGTATACTATCATATCATCTGCAAATAGTGAAAGTTTGAGTTCTTCCTTTCCAATTTGTACCTTCTTGATCTTTTGTTGTCTTATTACTCTATCTAGAACTTCAAGTACAATATTGAATAGATATGGAGAAAGTGAACAGCTTTGTCTTGTGCCTGATTTTAGTGGATTCGCTTTGAGTTTCTCTCCTTTTAGTTTGATGTTGGCTGTTGATGTTGATGTTGGTCAATAGGTGGGTGTGTGGGGGCATAGACTGCCGAACCATCTTCTAGTTAATGAAAAGTTCTACAGAGCAGGCTCACAGGATAGAGGCCCTCAAGGATGCCATCTTATGTTAAATAATTTCCTATCCTGAGCCAGAAGGGGAACAGGCTGTGAGAAGGAGACCTGAGAAAGCAGGGGATCCTTAACTCTTTATAAGTAATGCCTGTTGTGCACAAGTGTAGACAAATGCTGTGATCTGACATAAAGACAGAGGAAAGGTGTTTGGGGGGATTTCTGACTTCAGAGTGTGAAAGAAAGAATGGGCACCAAATGAGCGTTGTTCAGAACAGCCTTTGGATTTTGTTAGAGTTGAGGCCTTCCTATCTTGGGTAGAGGTTGAGTCTTTGCCTGATAAATACTATTGAATTATTAAAGGGTGGGGATAGATTTGGGGGCTTTTTCCTGAGCCTACTGGCAAGAGGAAAGACTATCCTAGCACTCCAGTAGCAGTGCATTGAGAACGGGTGAAGTGGGTGACGGATGAGCCGTGGGCAGAGCTTCATCACTGCATTTCTCTGAGAGTGTCTGTGGAGAGCAGGTGGAGAGCTGGAGGGAACCACGCCAGCTGAGAGGCAGGGTATTGCAGTTCCAGAGCCAGGATTCCAGTCACTTTCTAACAGTGTGCATGTCCCCAGCCCAGATGTTTCTCCAAACTAGGTCAATGAGTCATGGTCTAGGAGCTCAAAGGAATTAGAAAACGGCTTAAGTGCACATCCAGAATCTTGTGGGGCCTGGAGACTGAGATTGGGTCTCAGTCATTCTCTTTATATTTCATTACCAAGATGAAAATCACTGCTGTAGAACTCTGTGACTAGTGGAGTGGTGTCATACATTTGATTGATGGGGGCTGGGCTCTGTGGAGGGAGATTGTAATCCATGGGCTGGATCTTTTCTAAAGAACTCTTTCAACCTTAAAATTGCAGAATTCTAGGAAATGGGCTTGGGCGTGGACACCTTTAGACAAAAGCATTGATTTGTTGTGGTTGCAAATATTTATTGTTTGCCTTTTTGTGCTTTCTCAGAGAAACAAAGATGATAAAGCAGGGATTGCAGACCTAAATAAACATTGCTGCCAGTATTCAGGAATCCTTGCTTTGAGAGTGAGCAAATTCAAAATTCTGGGCTGAATCACAAATCTCAGTAAGTGGGTTCACACATTTGGCAAAGACTTGTTGGGAGTGTTTAGTTTATTGTTGAACATCCTCTGTTGTGGGAGCTGCGGGCCTGCTTTTCATCCCACCCGGCTCCCACACAGCTAGCTTTACACCAGAAATAACAACACACAAACTGTATTCTTTTAAACACTGCTTGGCCCTTTAACTCTAGCCCTTACAGGCTAATTCTCATATCCGGATCAACCCATCTCTAATAATCTGTATAGCATCAGTCTTACCGGGAAAGATTCAGTATGTCTGACCTGGCAGCTTGCTTCATGGCGTCTGCCTGGGAGAGGGGAGCATGGCCTCTGAGCTCACTTCCTCTTCCTCCCAGCATTCTGTTCGGTTACTCCACCCACCTATGTTTTAACCTATCAGGGCCAAGCAGTTTCTTTATTACTTAACCAATGAAATCAATAGATTGATATATGACACTCCCACATCAATCCTCCTGCTGGATTCTTCCTCGTTCCTCTGTGTGTAGCTGTTGTGTTAAATTCATTGTGTTCTATGAACTTTTTTCCAAATCTCTTCTCTCTCTTCTGTTTTAGCAAATAATTGTTAGCTTGTTTTTTGTTTTTTTGAGACAGGGTTTCTTCTCTGTGTTCTGCAACTTGCTCTGTAGACCAGGATGTCTTTGAACTCACAGCGATCCACCTGCCTCTGCGTCCTGGGTGCTGGGATTAAAGGCATGTGCTACCACTGTCCAGCTGCAAATAATAATTCATGGAACTGGTTTTAGCTTGCTTTATATTATTATTTAGAAATGTCTCTTCCATTATTGAATTAAGACACCAAATAAAAAGCTGCCTCACTTTTCACTAGCCCAGGAGGCTGTTTTACACACATTTTCTGGTAGTTTGCAGCTTTCTTGCTCTTTACCCATTTGTACTCAGCAACATGACTGTGATGGATTTAATGCCAACCATTGTCGGTGTGGCTCCTTGTTTTCTTTTATATACATATACATCACACACACACACACACACATA
>NW_026069573.1:0-3186 GCF_014885135.2 Alexandromys fortis
CTTGTTCCTGATTTTAGTGGAATGCCTTTGAGTATCTCTCCATTTAATTTGATGTTAGCTGTCGGCTTGCTGTAAATAGCTTTTATTATTTTTAGATATGACCCTTGTATCCCTAATCTCTCCAAGACCTTTATTATAAAGGGATGTTGAATTTTGTCAAATGCTTTTTCTGCATCTAATGAAATTATCATATGGTTTTTCTTTCAGTTCATTTATATGATGAATTACATTGATAGATTTTCATATGTTGAAAATGCATCTATGAGATGAAGCCTACTTGATTATAAATGGATAATTTTTTAGATGTGTTCTTGTATTCAGTTCACCAGTATATTATTGAGAATTTTTGCATTGATGTTCATGAGTGAGATTGGTCTGTAATTCTCTTTCTTGGATAAGTCTTTGTATAGTTTTGATGTCATGGTGTCTGTAGCTTCATAAAAGGAGTTTGGCAATGACTCTTCTGTTTCTGTTTTGTGAAACACATTAAGGACTATAGGTATTAGGTCTTCTTGGAAGTTCTGGTAGAATTCTGCATTGAAACCATCTGGTCCATGGCTTTTTGGTAGGGAGGTTTCTGATGACAGCTTGTAATTCTTCACGACTTACAGGTCTACTTAAACTGTTCACCTGTCTTGATTTAATTTTGGTATATGGTACTTATCTAAAAATGTATCCATTTCTTTTACATTTTCCAAGTTTGTGGCATACAGGCTTTGGTAGTAAGATCTAATGATTCTCTGAATTTCCTCTGTGTCTGTGGTTATGTCCCCCTTTTCATTTCTGATCTTGTTAATATGCAGGATCTCTCTCTGCCATTTGATTAGTTTGGATAGGGGTTTGTCAATCTTGTTGATTTTCTCCAGGAACCAGCTTTTTGTTTCATTGATTCTTTGGATTGTTTTCTGTGTTTCTATTTTGTTGATTTCAGCCCTCAGTTTGATTATTTCCAGTCTTCTACTCCTCCTAGGTGAATCTGTTTCTTTTTTTTTTCTAGAGCTTTCAGCTGTGCTGTTGAATCTCTAATGTGTGCTTTCTCAATTTTCTTTAAGTGGGCACTTAGTGCTATGAACTTTCCTCTTAGCACTGCTTTCATAGGATCCCATAAGTTTGGGTATGATGTCTCTTTATTTTCATTGAATTCAAGGAAGACTTTAATTTCTTTCTTTATTTACTCCTTGACCCAGGTGTGGTTCAGTAGTTGACTGTTCAGTTTCCATGAGTTTGTAGGCTTTCTGGGGTTAGAATTGTTGTTGACTTCTAACTTTATTCCATGATGATCCTATAGTACACAGGTGGTTACTACAATTTCCTTGTATCTATGGATGTTTGCTTTGTTACCAATTATGTGATCAATTTTTGAGAAGGTCCCATGCGATGCTGAGAAGAATGTATATTCTTTTCTGTTTGGGTGAAATGTTCTATAGATGTCTTTGAAATCCATTTGGTTAATTACATCTACTAGTTTTCTTATTTCTCTGTTAGGTTTCTGTCTGGTTGACCTGTCCATTGGTTAGAGAGGAGTGTTGAAATCTCCGGCTATTAGAGTTTGGGGTTTGATGTTTGCTCTGAGTTCTAGTAATGTTTCTTTTACATATGTGGCTGCTTTTATATTAGGGGCATAGATATTCAGGATAGAGACTTTCTTCTGATGAATTGTTCTTTTTATTAGTATAAAGTGTCCATCTCCATCTCTTCTGATTTATTTTAGTTTGAAATCAATCTTGTTAGATATTAGTATAGCCACACTCGCTTGTTTCTTTGGTCCATTTGATTGGAAAACCTTTTCCCATTCCTTTACTAGTGTCTGTTTTTGAGTTTGAGGTGTGTTTCTTATAAACAGCAGAATGTTGGATGCTGATTTCATATCCATTCTCTTAACGTGTGCCTTTTTATAGGTGAATTGAGTACATTGATATTAAGTGATATTAATGACCAGTGGTTGTTTACTCCTGTTATTTTTTTGGTGGTAGAGTTTGTGTGTTTCCTTTCTTTGAGTTGTGCTGGTGGAGGGTTGTCAGATGCTTGTGTTATTATGGGTGTTGTTGGCTTCCTTCATTTGTGATTTTTCTTCTAGTATTTTCTGTAAGGCTGGGATTGTGGCAACATATTGTTTAAATCTGTTTTTGTCCTGAAATATCTTGTTTTCTCCATTGATGGTGAATGCAAGCTTTGCTGGGTATCGTAGTCTGGGCTTACACCCATGTTCTCTTAGTAATTGAGGAAGGTCATTGGTTAATAAAGAAAGTGCTTGGCCTGATAGGTTAAAACATAGGTGGGTGGAGTAAACAGAACAGATTGCTGGGAGGAAGAGTAAGTGGGGCAGATGCCATGCAGCTCTTCTCCAGGACAGACACGATGCACGGTGCCAGGTCAGACATGCTGAATCTTTCCTGGTAAGACTAGTGCTACACAGAATACTAAATATGGGTTAGGCAAGATGTGAGAATTAGCCATTAAGAGGCTAGAACTAATGGGCCAAGCAGTGTTTAAATGAATACAGTTTGTGTGTTGTTATTTCGAGGCATAAGCTAGCCAGGCGGCCAGGAGTTGGGTGGCAGGAAAGCAGCTCACAGCTCCTTCTACAGAAAGGCGCCCAGACGTGGATAACTGAATCCACAGAAAGCTTGAGAAATCTTGGGAAAGAATAGAATAAAGTATGTTTTCTTGGTTGCAGCAATTTCTCGGGTCTGCTCTGCTTGCTAGAGGCAAGCAAGTGCTCTCTTCTAAGAGAGGCTTCCTGACTCAGATTTAGCTGAAAACCTTGCAGCTCTTTTAAGAGGTTCTGCCACAAAACACTTAAATGGTGTTGAAGAAAAGTGAATGAATGCTTTTTGGTTTTCAGACGTAGCAGGAAAAAAGTCGTGCTGTTTTTAAATGCTGGCTTTCTGGTCCATACTGCGAGGCCAAACTCTGATTCTTTCACGCAGGTGGTTAGTGTGGTTTGCAAGCACATGATGCTGAAGCTTGCTTGCTGGCAAGGACCTTTACTTCATATCTTCTCCAACATAAGCTATCATTGATGTTTTTTTGTTTTTAGCCAATGTAAGACAATATCTCAGAGTCATTTTGATTTCCTTTTCCCTGATGGCTAAAGATGCTGAGCATTTCTGTAAATGTTTTTTAGCCATTTATAATTCTCTTTTGAGAATTCTCTATTTAGATCTATACTCTACTTTTTGATTG
>NW_026069573.1:7841-8813 GCF_014885135.2 Alexandromys fortis
GTTCTGGACAGCCAGGACAAACAAGCGGGCCCTTCTCATACAGATTGGCACCCAATATGGTACTAGAACCCACAACCCTGAGATTAAGAGTGTCATGCTCTATCACCTAAACTAGCCAGGCCATTTTCTATACAAGACTTAGACTCCATAAGATCGAATGTTTATTAAACCATTTAGCATATGTTCCTTGTTTAATATTGTTTATGCTGGTTGTAATGCTAATTATGCTTTATATCTGTTTCTAGTGTATAGATTTGTATTGGGTTTAGAAATTCTTATTTAAACAAAGGGGGAGGTGCTGTGGCAGCATATTCTGCTCATTCAGCCAATAGCCTTTAAGATAACAGTCCACTTGGGTGCGGTCTCTTATATTGTAAAAGCAGCAATAAACAGGTGCCCACTCTTTGCTTCTAGCTCCTGCTTCTGGCTGCTAGACTCTGTTCCTGTTCATTCAGAGGATTGTTGTCTAGGACAGTGATCTGTAAGTTTTCATTTTAAATAAATAACCCTTTTATTATTCATGATTCTGAACTGGTGTGGGATTGTTTTGTGACTTACATCATCAATAGTGGTATTTCATTAAATAAAGCTGACATGAAGATCAGAGAGTTTTTAACAGCCCCACTGGTCAGCCTTACAGACCAAGCAGTGGTGGCATACATCTTTAAGCCCAGTAGCCAAACTAGTTTGCCATAGAAACCAGGCAGTAGTGGTGTAGGCCTTTAATCCAAGCCTTAGAGAGGAATATAAGATGGGAGGAAACAGCTCTCAGACACAGTCTCATTCTGAGATTCTTGGAGGCAGGATCATCATTTCAGACTGAGGTAGCGGTAAGAGCCAGTGGCTGGCTATTTTGCTTTTCTGATCTTCAGGTTCAAACCCAATATGCAGAAATCTATAATAAATATAACCCAGCTCATACTCCTAAAGACATATTATTATTTTTATTATGAAAAAATTGCTTAAATTCTC
>NW_026069574.1:0-1900 GCF_014885135.2 Alexandromys fortis
ACACACGTACACAAAATTTTTAAAAATAAAAAAAATCTTTAAAAATTAGAAAAACTATACAAAGGCTCCAGAAAAACCTTGACACATAAAAGACAATAAGCAGGTGGTATTTTTTTTTCCTCCCTCTGACAAAAAACAAGCAAATAAATTTGAAGGTTGTATTTGGTTTCTAAACTGAAGTGAGGACCCATTTCTACCCTCTTAGGTCTCTGGGGTGCTTAACGTTTAAATTGAGAATAGAGAAAAATCAGACACGGAGAAAACTAGCCTCTGAGCTTTTCCCTGACCCTTCCTGTCTGGGCACGAGACTTTTCAGCTCAGGGCTGGCAGGAAAAGCAATTGTCTAGTCCGCTGGTGTTTTGTTTGTTTGTTGGTTGGTTGGTTCCTTTTTGTTGTTGTTGTTTTGTTTTTTGGGATGGGGTTTTATTGTATTGGAACCTGTCCTGGAACTAGCTCTTATAGACCAGGCTGGCCCTGAACTCACAGAACTCCACCTGCCTCTGCTTTCCGAGTGCTGGGATTAAAGGCGTGCACCACCACCACCTGGCTGCCAGCTGGTGATTTTTAAGATGATCAGTACTTAATATTCAAGGCTATCCAGGGCTACCACCTAGTGAGTTCAGGACCAACATGAGCTACATGGCAAGACCTTGTCTTAAAAAAAAAAAAAATCAAAGTAATGTCTGTCTGTTGTTAATCATTTGGTGAAACGTAGGAAAGAAGAAAGTACAAACCCCTTCCATTCTGCAGGTGCTCAGGGATTGATTCTTTACATGGTTGGGACATTTAAATCTTACTTTTCTTTTTCTCTTCACATCACAGTATGTTTTTAAAAATAAATAACATGGTCTTTTAAAAATTAAATAAGTATTTTTATACATAATTCTAAAAATAAAACTTTTTTTTCTTTTTTTTGTTTTTTTGAGACAGGGTTTCTCTGTGGATTTGGAGCCTGTCCTGGAACTAGCTCTTGTAGACCAGGCTGGTCTCGACCTCACAGAGATCCGCCTGCCTCTGCCTCCCGAGTGCTGGGATTAAAGGCGTGCGCCACAATCGCCCGGCTCATTGTTATTTTTTTCTTTTACTTTTTTTATTAAGAAAAAACTCAGAGCCAGGTGGTGGTGATGTGTGCCTTTAATCCCAGCACTTGGGGGGGCGGGCACAGAGGCAGGCAGATCTCTGTGAGTTGGAGGCCAGCCTGGTCTACAGAGCGAGTTCCAGGACAGGAGCCAAAGCTACACAGAGAAGCCCTGTCTCGGAAAAACGAAAAAAGAAAAATAAAAAATGAAATAACTCAGAATAAAAGGCACAAATCTTAAGTGAAGTTTTACATGTGTACCTACCCATGTAACCATATCCCAAATTAAGATGCAAGACATTGTCTGAACCTCATAAGATACCCCGTTGCTTCTTTCCACTTGAAATACTTATCCACAGAGGCCAATACTGTTCCTGGATCCATTGCCATCTGTGTTTGCTGGTTTCAGGACATCACACAAATTGAACTGGAAAGCCATTCTAGGGTTTGTCATTCCTCACTTAGAAATGTGTCTCTGTACCACGAATAATAAAAACCCAGCGACAGATACTGGGGTTTAAGCTGAAGAGCAGCAAGGGAAACATTCAAGCCACTAGAGAAGTCTTACCTCTACCAGGACTGGGGACTGCAGACCCTGAGCCTCTGTCTCCCCTCTCCCCCATTTTATATTCCCCTCCAGTGCTGGCATTAAAGGCATGTGACTCCCTAGTACTGAGATTAAAGGTGTGTGCCACCACTGCCTGGCCTCTAGTGGCTTAGTTCTGCCCTCTGAATTCCAGGCAAGCTTTATTACCAAAAGCTACGGAGAAACCCTGTCTCGAAAAATCCAAAAAAAAAAAAAAAAAACCATAAATAAAATAT
>NW_026069575.1:0-2426 GCF_014885135.2 Alexandromys fortis
TTTTTTTTTTTTTTTTTTTTTTTTTTTTTTTTTTTTCTTGTTTGTTTGTTTGGGAGGCTTTTTATGACTACTTTTACTTGCTTGTAGCTTATAGGTCTTTTTAAATTGCTCACCTGGTCCTGATTTAATTTTGTTATGTGGTACCTATCCAGAAAATTGTTTATTTCTTTTACATTTACCAATTTTGTGGAGTACAGGTTTTTGTAGTATGACCTAATGATTCTCTGGATTTCCTCAGTGTCTGTTATGTACTACTTGTCATGTCTGAGTTTGTTAATTTGAATGTGTTCCCTCTGCCTTTTGATTAGTTTGGATAAGGGTTTGTCTATCTTGTTGATTTTCTCAAAGAACGAGTTCTTTGTTTCATTGATTCTTTGTATAGTTTTCTATTTTCTTTGTTTTTATTTATTGATTTCAATCCTCAATTTGATTATTTTCTGTCTTCTACTCCTCCTGAGTGATTCTGGCTTTTTTTTTTTTCTAGAGCTTTCAGGTGTGCTGTTAAGTCACTAGTATGAGATTTCTACAATTTCTTTACTTAGGCACTTAGCAGTATGAACTTTCCTCTTAGCACTGCTTTCATAATGTCTTATGCATTTGGGTAAGTAGTGCCTTCATTTTCACTGAATTCTAGGAAGTCTTTGATTTCTTTCTTATTTCTTGACCCACAGGAAATTCAAAAGAGCACTGATTGATTTCCATGAGTTTATAGGCTTTCTGTAATTAGTATTGTTAAATTCTATCTTTAAACCATGGCGCTCTGATAAAATACAGGGGTTATTCCATTTTGTTGTATCTGTTGAGGTTTCCTTTGTTACCAAGTATGTGATCAGTTTGAGAGAGGTTTTGTTGAGGTGCTGAGAAGAAGGTATATTTTTTCTGTTTGGATGGAATGCTCTATATATTTTTCTTAAGTCCATTTGGGTCATGACATCTGTTAATTTTCTTATTTCTCTGTTAAGTTTCTGTCGGGTTGAGCTGTCCATTGGGAAGAGGGGGTGTTAAAGTCTTCTATTATTAGTGTTTCAGTTTTGATGTGTGATTTAAGCTTTAGTAATGTTTTATTTATTTTTTTACATATGTGGGTGCTCTTTTATTTGGGGCATATATGTTCAGGATTGAGACTTCATCTTCATGGATTGCTCCTGTTATGAATATGAAGTGTCATTCTGCATCTCTTTTGATTCATTTCAGTATGAAGTCTATTTTGTTAGATATTATGATAGCTACACCTGCTTGTTTCTTAGGTCCATTTGTTTGGAAAATCTTTTTCCAATTTTTTATTCTAACGTGATGTCTGTCTCTGAGGTTGATATGTGTTTCTTGAATACAGCAGAAGGCTAGTCTTGCTTTCATATCTATTGTCTTAGCCTGTGTCTCTTTATAGGTGAATTTATTCCACTGATATTAAGAGATAGTAATGAACAGTCATTTTTAATTCATATAATCTTTGGTGGTAGTGTTTGTGTGTTTTCCTTCTTTGGTGTTGGCTGTTGTGTAGTTATCTCTTATCTGTGTTTTTGTGGGTACAGTTACCTTCTTAGCGTTGGAGTTTTCTTTCTAGTATTTTCTGTATGGCTGTTTTTGTGGGTAAGTATTGTTTGAATCTGGTTTTGTCATAGAATAACTTGTTTTCTTCATCGATGTTGATTGAAAGCTTTGCTGTGTATAGAACTCTGGGTTCACATCCCTGGTCTCTTAGTGTCTGCAGCACATCTGTACAGGACCTTCTGGCTTTTATGGTTTCAATTGAGACGTTGGATGTATTTCTAATAAGTCTGGCTTGTATGTTACTTGACATTTTTCCTTTGTAGTTCTTAATATTCTTTCTTTATTCTTGTATGTTTTGCCTTTTTATTGTTATTTGGCTAAAGGACTTTTTTTTTTGTCCAGTCTATTTGTTCTTTGGTAAGCTTCTTGCACCTTCATAGGGATATCCTTCTTTAGGTTGGGAAAGTTTTCTTCTCTGATTTTGTTGAATATGTTTTTGAGCTGGAGTCCTCCTTCTTCTATTGTGTGTGTTAAGAATTTGTTGGATTTAGTATTTTCTTTGATGAGTGAATCTATTCATTCTTTAGTATCTTTAACCACTGAGGTTCTCTTTTCCCTCTCTTCTATAATATTGGTTATGCTTGCCTCTCTAGTTCCCATTCATTTACCAAAATTTTTCCATGACCAGAATTCCCTTGGTTTGTATTTTCTTTATTGCCTCTATTTCACTCTTCAAGTCTTGAACTGATTTCTTTACCTGCTTGATTTTTTTCTTGGTTTTCTTTGAGAGATTTATTGATTTCTTCCTTTTTTTTTTGTATGTGTTTCTTTTTTTCTAGTTCTTTAAGGGACATTTCATTTCCTCTTCAAAAGTCTCCATAAGCCTCATAAAGTTACATTTAACCCCCCTCCCCCCCCCTTTTTTTTTTTTCTTT
>NW_026069575.1:6169-7028 GCF_014885135.2 Alexandromys fortis
TTTTTATTTATTTATTTATTTTTTAAAAATTTCTACCTCCTCCCATTTCCCTCCCACTCCCCCTACTCCCTCTCCCCTACCTCTCCAGTCCTAAGAGCAGTCAGGGTTTCTGCCCTGTGGGAAGTCCAAGGTCCTTCCTTCTCCATCCAGGTCTAGGAAGGTGAGCATCCAAATAGACTAGGCTCCCACAAGGCCAGCCCATGCAGTAGAATCAAAATTCAGTGCCATTAACCTTGGATTCTCAATCAGCCCTCATTGTCATCCACGTTCAGAGAGTCAAGTTTGATCATATGCTCCATCAGTCCCAGTCCAGCTGGCCTTGGTTAGCTCCCATTAGATTAGTCCCATTGTCTCAGTGGGTAGACACACCCTTCATGGTCCTGACGACTTCCTTGCTCATGTTCTCTGTCTTTCTGTGACTCATTTGGACCTTGGGATCTCAGTCCAGTGCTACAATGTGGGTTTCTGTCTCTATCTCCATCTACCGCCAGATGAAGGTTCTATGGTGATATGCAAGGTATTCATCAGTGTGGCTATAAGATAACATTAGTACAGGCATCCTCTTTTCTTCTGCCCATGGAAATAGTTGGGGAAATCCCCTTGGCCACTTGGGAACCCCTCTAGGGCCAAGACTCTAGCCAACCCTAAAATAGCTCCCTTGGTTAGGATAACTTCTTCCTTGCCCCATATCCACCCTTCCTCCATCTCAATTATCCCATTCCCCCAAGTTCACGCTAATCCTCTCCTCACTTCTCTCTCCCCATCTCCCCTTCCCCTAATCCACCCCCAACATCCAATATCCAGGAGGATAAATATATGTTTTTCTTTGGGTTCACCTTCTTATTTAGCTTCTAAAGGA
>NW_026069576.1:0-2435 GCF_014885135.2 Alexandromys fortis
TGTAGACTAGGCTGGTCTCGAACTCACAGAGATCCACCTGCCTCTGCCTCCCGAGTGCTGGGATTAAAGGCATGCGCCACCATCGCCCGGCTTCCTGAATTTGTTGTTAAGAAGAAATCTGGAAAATGGAGAATGGTGACATATTTTACAACTATCAACAAGGTTTTTTCAACCTATAGGCCCTCTGCAATCTGGAATTTGTCTCTCTGTTACCAAAGGGATGACCTCTCATTGTTATTGGTTTAAGGAAGTTTTTTCTTTCTTCACTATAACTTTACAAGAAAAAGATAGAGAAAAGTTTGCCTTCATAATGCCTACTTATAATAATTCCCAGCCTATTAGGAGATATCAGTGTACTTCCTTTCCACAAGGAATGCTCAATAGCCCCACCCTATACCAATACTTTGTCAGCTAGCTAGCCATTGGAAATAATATGTAAACAATTTTCTAAGTCTATAATTTGCCATTACATGGATGTCATTTTGTTATTTGATTCAAATAAAGATACTTTAGTAAGGATGTTTGAAGAAGTAAAGAAAGTTTTGCCTAAATGGTGATTACAAATTGCTCCTAATAAGATTCAAAGAGGTGATTCTGTTAATTACTTAGGTTATAGGTTTACAGAAAATTAAAACATAAAAGGCACAAATTAGGAGGAACTAGTTGCGGACTCTTAATGACTTTCAAAGATTATTAGGAGACATTTCCAGTCTATGACCAGCTGTTGGGATAACACCTGATCTAATAATTCATTTAAACAAAACCTTAGATGGTGATAAATTAAATAGTCCCAGATAATTAAAAGCTGAAGCAGAAAAGGAATTGATTATTGAGGAAAAATTTTAAGAGGCACATGTGAATAGAGTGAATCCAAATCTTTATTGTATTCTAGTCATATTGCCTTCCAGAATTTCTCCTAATTTCTCTGACATGAATATTAATGCAGAGGGATGATATTATCTTAGAATGGATCTTTTTTTAACACATAAACCAAGTACAAAATTAAAAACTTATGTGGAAAAAGTCTCTGAATTATATATAAAAGGGAAATTGAGATTTTTATCAATTAGCAGGTATAGACCCAGCAGAGATTATAGTGCCTTTTACTGCTGATAAAATAAAAAGTTATGGGAAGACAATAGCCCTGGAAAAGAGCTTGTGCTATATTTTGGGGGGAGAAATTAACAGTAATTATCCCCAAAGCAGCAGACTTAACCGTATAAAGAGAACTTCTTGGATTCTTCCCCAGATTGTATGTGATACACCAGTAACTGGACATTTTATACTGTACATTTTATACTGATGCAAATAAATCAACAAAGGCAGGTTACAGATGAGAAGAATTAAGTAAGATAGAACAAAGCCCTTATAATTCTGTCCAAAAGGCAGAATTATATGCTATTCTTATGTTACTAAGGCATTTTAAAGAACCTCTCAATGTAGTTATTGATTCAAAATATGCAGAAAGAGTTGTCTTGCATATCGAAACTGCTGAATTTATAGCAGATGATACAGAATTGACTTCATTATTTATTCAGGTGCAAGACATAATCAGGAATAGGCTTTGTCCTATATATATATAACACACATCCAATCCCATATGGGTCTGCCAGGTCCTCTAGCATGAGGTAATGCAGAAATTGATCAATTATTGATTGGAAGTGTGTTGCAGGCCTCTGAATTTCATAAAAAACATCATGTCAATAGCAATGGCTTAAAGAAAGCATTTTCTGTTACATGGCAACAAGCTAAGGAGATTACAAAGTGGTATCCTACTTGCTCTTTTTATAATCAAACACCATTGCCTGCAGGGAGTAACCCAAAGGGTACTCAGAGGAATGAGATTTGGCAGATGGATGTGTTCTACTTAACAGAATTTGATAAATTAAAATATGTACACCACACCATAAACACATATTCAGGTTTTCAATGGGCAACTGCCTTGAGCTCAGAAAAGGATGATTTAGTAATCACATATTTATTCGAAGTTATGTCCATCATGGGTATACCTACACAAATAAAGACAGACAATGGTCCGGCATATGTATCTGTGAAAATGAAGCAGTTTTTTGCTTATTATAAAATAAAACACATTACAGATATCCCAAAAAATCCTACAGATCAAGCTTGTCTGTCTTTATTTAAAGAGGAAAAAACTTACAGATCACAGTCCCAGACAACAGCCGTCTGTGCAACCAGGAAGGAAGTCTAGTTGCTGGTGGAGCAGGAAGTGAAGAGAGAGAGCACAGAGGAAGTAGCCGCTTTTTTAAAGGAAGAGATACTATGCCCCAGTGGGCTGGTATCACAGCAGCTATTGGTTGGAGGGGCAGAAGGACCTCCTGCAACACCCCCCTCGCAAAAAAGTTGGTCTATAGGGCTGGGAACACTGTTGAGGAGTTGCTGGTTATTATTTATATTAGATAGAGGGTTGGGGT
>NW_026069576.1:4052-4948 GCF_014885135.2 Alexandromys fortis
TTCCTAAAAAGTTTTCTTAGTCGGTTAAAATAATGTGACTACACTATGCTTCTTTTATGTCTATGTGTATATGTGTGTTTGTTTCCATAGTAAGCTTGCCTTATTTCTATGTGTGTATGTGTGTTTTAAGATATGTAAAACTTGTATCTCCAGATTACAACAGCTCTAAAGAAATACAAACACATGGATAGCTGCCATTTTGATCTCAGCGCCATCTTTAGTAAGAGTGCTCTTGTGTGTTGGAACTACCAAGGAGACATTGCACCTCAATTTTTCTTGACTTACTAAAATATTCCTTCTAATCTTCTTGCCTCTACTAGCATTTTTTGCTTTAACTAATTGGGTAAACTATATCTCTAAATTTAACTTATGTCTAATTTAAATGTAACTAAGAGGTAAAGGTACCCTAATTCTCAAGTGCCTTACAGATCTAAGAGTATGGCATTTAACAAGAGCTTCTAACACAGAGTCATGCCAGCTCCTGCAGCATCCTATAGCTCTTCCAAGAAGATACATGGATACAAAAGACATTCTGTCTGGAGGCTTGCCTTTGGGTATGGCAAAGCCACTCACACAGCAAAACGTGGCCTTCCACCTCATCAGCTTCCTGGACACTACACCTAGGGATTGCTCATCTCATTCTGTGAAGATGGGTAGACTAAATCTTCCCCCACAAGAAAATCTTTGGGCTTCCTGGACTCAGTAGCTAAGGTCAAGTACTGCTTCTTAGACTGGTGTTTCCCAAAGACTACTATAGAGAGACTTGGGATTGCCTGCATAGCTAAAAAAGATGTCTCATTTCTGCTCATTTATTCCTCTTAGATCTATCTAAGGGCATTTAATGACTTGGGGTCTTGGTAACTCATTATTTCATTTGTTAAGTTTCCTACTAAAAA
>NW_026069577.1:0-1402 GCF_014885135.2 Alexandromys fortis
GAACGCATTGGCACAGGGAACTAACTCTTAAACCCCAGCAGTACAGACACTGAGAGAAACAATAAGTGGGATCTCCTGAAACTGAAAAGCTTCTGTAAAGCAAAGGACACAGTCAACAAGACAAAACGACAGCCTACAGAATGGGAAAAGAGCTTCACTAACCCCACATCAGACAGAGGTCTGATCTCCAAAATATACAAAGAACTCAAGAAATTGAACACCAAAAGATCACATAATCCAATAAAAAAAAAATGGAGCACAGACCTTGCCATGCACCGCGCCCCCGTGTCTACGCTCTGTGCATTGGCACCCAGTTCACTAGCTTTGGGCAAGGGGGCTGGAGGTTAAAATACACAAACACACACAGAGAGACAGCGACACGGGTCATTCTTGAATTCCCCAAGAATGCCCCCTTTATTGTGTTCAGGGGCAGATTATATAGAGATAGCCATGTCCCAGCCAAACGCACCAGAAACCACTCTCCTGCCATCAGGAACTCCTGAAAGTCTCGTGCTCAGAGCAGCTGTAGGCACTCAGATCAGGGGATTACAAGAAATTCAGGATCTGAGGTCTCACTGCTCCCAACAAGACCTAAACAGAGATCTCTCAACAGAGGAATCTAAAATGTCTGAAAGACACTTAAAGAAATGTTCAACATCCTTAGTCATCACAGAAATGCAAATCAAAACAACTCTGAGATTCCATCTTATACCTGTAAGAATGGCCAAGATCAAAAACATTGATGACAACTTATGCTGGAGAGGTTGTGGGGAAAAGGGAACACTTCTGCATTGCTGGTGGGAGTGTAAGCTGGTACAGCCCCTTTGGATGTCAGTGTAGTGATTTCTCAGAAAATTAGGAAGCAACCTTCCTCAAGACCCAGTAATACCACTTTTGGGTATATATCCAAAGGATGCTCAATCGTACCACAAGGACATGTGCTCAACTATGTTCGTAGCAGCATTGTTTGTCATAGCCAGAACCTGGAAACAACCTAAATGCCCCTCGATTGAAGAATGGATAAAAAAAATGTGTTACATTTACACATTGGAGTACTACACAGCAGAAAAAGATAATGACAGCTTGAATTTTGCAGGAAAATGAATGGAACTAGAAAACATTATTTTGAGTGAGGTAACCCAGACACAGAAAGACAATTATCACATGTACTCACTCATAGGTGGTTTTTAAACATAAAGCAAAGAAAGCCAGTCTACAAACCACAATCCCAGAGAACTTAGACAACAATGTGGACACTAAGAGAGACTTACATTGATATAATTACAAGGGAAGTAGAAAGTAGAAAAAGACAAGATCTCCTGAGTAAATTGGGAGCATGGGGACCTTGGGGGGAGTATTGAAGGGGGGGAGAGGCAGGGAGGAGAGCAGAAAAAAATGTAGA
>NW_026069577.1:4072-7220 GCF_014885135.2 Alexandromys fortis
CTTAATAATCTTAAAAATGTTCCAGTGATCCGTATTTTGTTGTGGCAGCATATATTCTTCACAATCTCAAGCCAAAAAAAAAATCTCATTTTTCAGTTTTGAGAGAGGATCTCACTATGTAGACCAGGCCAGCCTTAAATTCCTCTTGCCAATGCCTCCTTTCTGAGAGTCCTCAGTCTCCATGTGCGATTCTTTTGGATCCACTCCTAGTCTAGCTTAAGGTTGGAAAGGAAACATACCATAGGTCTTACTGTGCTGGGGACTCAGGGATTTAATATATCCACTTTCCCAGTTTGTGGTTTACATTGATTTACAGAGGTGTGTGTGTGTGTGTGTATGTGTGTGTGTGTGTTTGTGTGTATGTATGTGTGTGTGTGCGTGTGTTTATGTTTAGGGGGTTTGCTATGGTCAGCTATTTTTCTTAACTCACAGAGGTGGGGAACCATAAAATTCCAGTTTCAGTTCTTAAATTTTTAACCTCATAAATTAAACAAATCAGGTATACAGAGCAGAGAATATTAATGAGATAAGAAAATCCCTGCCTAAGAAGAGTCTCATGTTTTCCTTGGAGTTAAGATAAAGCTAAATAAATGTAATTGTGTTGGAAAATTGATATAAAATGTATAATTTTAGGCAGATAATAATATGATGACAGACTCAAATGTATTATGTATAATTTTAGGTAGATAATAATATGATGCTTTATGACTTTAGTCCCCACCCTCCTTCTTCTGCATTTACCTCTCGTTTTTTCCATGTTTCTCTTGAAGGACATTGAGGTTGTTTCCATTTTCTAGTTATTGTTAACAGAATGCCAACATTTATTTTATTTTATGTGTATTGGTGTTTTTTTCCATATTTCTGTGCACAGCTTTCATGTCTGGTGCCTGCAGAGGCCCGAAGAAGGTGTAATATCCCATGGAACTGGAGTTACAGACTGTTCTAGGCCACCATGTGGGTGCTGGGAATTGAATCTGAGTCTTGTGGAAGAGCAGCCTCTTAACCACCGAGCCATCTCTCCAGCCTCTTTTTTATTTATTTCATGGCGATACAGGTTCTCATGTAACCCCACTTTGCTTCAAGCTCACCAGTAGCTGAGGATGACTTTGAACTCCTTATCCTCTTGTTTCTATCTTACAAATGCTGAGAATACGGCCTGTACTACCACACTGGCTTTATGTGGTACTTGGAAATCAAATGCAGGATCTCATGTATGCTAGGCAGGTACTCTATCAAGTGAGTTATAACCTCACACCCTTTTTAAAAATTAGAGGCTGGGCTGCAGCTCACTCGCTGCAGGAGGGAGGGGCAGGCCCAGGCTGAGCATGGCCTGGGGCCAAGGGCGTCTAGAGCGGAGGGTGCATGTATGTGTGTGTGTGCGTGCGTGCGTGCGTGCGTGCGTGCGTGTGTGTGTGTGTGTGTGTTATAGCCCCTATGTGGAAGTCAAAGGACATCATGGGGGGGGGGGGGAGTTAGCTCTCTCCTTCCAACATGTGGGTCCCAGGAACTGAACTCAAGTCCTCAGGTTTGTATGGTAAGTGTCGAATCACTGAGCCATCTCAGCCCTCCTTCATTATTTATTTATTTATTCTACAGATTTTTTTTATTTCTAGTTTTTCAGTGGGTTGGTATGTGCAGATGCCAGCTGCAAGTGCTGTAAGGGGCTAGGAGAATGGGATTTTCCTGGAGCTGGGGTTACAGCACCTACATCAGACAGGCAGCTCCCTGTCTGATGTAGGTGCTGGGAACTGAACTTGGGTCCTCGGCAAGAGCAGTAAGTACTTAACCGCTGAGCCATCTCTCCAGTCCTCTAGTTTTTAAAATTAGAGACAGGGTTTCGATATATATATATATATCCCCAAGTGCCCTGGAACTTGCTGTGTATCCCAAGCTGACCTTAAACTTGCTTTTCTCCTAGTCCCAAGTGCTGGGATGACAGATGTGTTCCACCAAGCCTGGCTTTCCTTTGAAATCTTGACCTTCAATCTCACAGCCTTTGCTGCTAAACTCCTCTGTGCTTTTGCTGTCTTCAGGCCCTTCTCCTTCCTTTCTCCCTGCCCAGCAAGATCTGACCGATTTCAGTCTGTATTCTAGGATTTGACCTTTGGGCTTCTACTTGACACCACCAGCAGACTGGTTTTAGCACACCTGTATTTATATAGATTATAACTGGCCATCAGTACACAACTCACAATTGTCTTTCTAAACTCCACTAGGTCTTCAAGTAACTCTTGTGTGAGTTTTGCTTTATCCTGGCTATTCATTTGGGAGACAAGGGCAGGAGATCTCTTTAAGCTTGAGACCAGCCTGGTCTTCTACATATAGAGTTCCAGGTCGTCCAGGGTGGACCTCTTTCTATTGGTAAGGTCTCACATAACCCAGACTGGCCTTGAATTTATTAAGTACCCAAAGAGAATCTTGAATTTATGATCCTCTTGTTTCTACCTTCCATTGCTGCTATATAATAATAATAATAATAATAATAATAATAATAATAATAATAAATGCCATCATGGCAGATCGGTGTTATATGTTGACAATATATGTGATCTTGTGTTTGCTAGGAAAGCACTCTACCAAGTGAGCTACATGTTCACTCCCAGCCTGTTTCAAAAACCCAAAGAAACTAACCAACAAAACCCCAAAGGGATAACAAAAACAACCAAAGAAACAAAACTTTCACGGCTTCCCTAAAATTTCAGCTCCCTTCAAATCTGTGTCTAGTTAAACCCTTTTCCTTTTCAGTTGTTTTCTCCTTCTCTTTACCTGAAACAACCTCCGGCATCCCTTGCCACACTTACCTTTTAAACACTCCCCCTAAGTCACTTTGGAAGCCTTCTCTCCTACTTTCCTCTGCTCCTCCTCTCTTACTTTGTGCTAAGGAAGTTCATTTACTAATGGACACGTAGATGGGCGGTGAGCCCCTAGGCAACAATTCTGCTTTGTTTTTCTCCTTTCCCAGCTTTTGCAGTGTTGGCCTCTGGGCTTCACTGTAGGGTCACGGCCAAGCATTTGTGGTGAGTGAAGTTGGCGGGAGAATCGGAGCAAGGGGTTCTGCTTGCCAGGTTCTGAGCTGTCCAGGAGCATTCATTAGAGGCTGGGCTGCAGCTCACTCGCTGCAGGAGGGAGGGGCAGGCCCAGGCTGAGC
>NW_026069578.1:0-1985 GCF_014885135.2 Alexandromys fortis
GAAGAAGAAGAAGAAGAAGAAGAAGAAGAAGAAGAAGAAGAAGAAGAAGAAGAAGAAGAAGAAGAAGAAGAAGAAGAAGAAGAAGAAGAAGAAGACTTTACCTTGATATCAGCCTTGCTGTGGTGTAAGAGGGTATTAGTGGGGATTTGGAAAGTCCACAGAAGGCTCACATTCTCAGGAGATGATTTTCAAGACAGTTCAGGAAGCCCCCAGGCACGGGGAACCATGGGCACAAAGGCACAGAGGTAGAAAGCACAGAACATTCCATGCCCTAGAGTAAATGCAGCCCAAAGGTTGTCAGCCACCCTGCTCATTTATGAACCCACCTCAGCTCTGCATCCCTGGATCTGCCATGGCAAGAGCCCTCAGTCCTGGGATGGTGACAGCTGCCAGACTGCCATCTCTGGGCAGACACAGCTAGGGTATAAAGAGAGAAGTCTGCAAAAACCTGCTGCAGCCACTTGCAACACAGAGTTGGCCCTGGGGACCTGGCTCTGAAGAACAAGCAGCACCATTTTCTCAGGGGTCTGATGAAAGCCTTGGCCCAGGACAATGGTGACATGTAGCCCTTGCTCAGAAACTCAAATGACGCAAGAGATCAGGAGTAAAATTTAAGGAGGTGTTCAAAGCCAAGGTCATCTACAAAAATACTACTTGATTCAATGTTTGAAAATTAAAATGAAGAGCCAAAAGAGATGTACAAAATGCCCAAACTGCAAAAAAAGAAAGAAAGACAGGAGCGTGTTGAGCCATGGTACAGCCAGGTCTGAATGGGAAGTTCCATCCCTTTGAATCTGTCTTTGAAACTCCAATCTTTTTTGTTTTTGTTTTGTTTTGCTCTTTGTTGTTGTTGTTGTTGTTGTTGTTTTGTTATTAGAGACAGGGTTTCTTTGTGGCTTTGGAGCCTGTCCTGGAACGAGCTCTTGTAGACCAGGCTGGCCTACTCAGACCCTGCTCTAACAGCTACCTGTTTCCGGGAGGAGGCTGCGAAGTGGGTAGCCATGGGGACAAGAGCTGGGGAAGAAACACAAATGGTGCAGAGGATGAACCTGCTGCACCTGGAAACAGTGGGATCTGAGGTCTCTAAAGAGTCACAGGATCTCACAGTGGGTCCTTCAGAGAGGCAGCCTTTGGACCCACAGCTCAAAGAAGGCAGTCGACAGCCAAGGGAGAGATAGGCGCAAGGCCCAGTTGTACCACAAGACTTCAACCTGGGCTTCCTCCCATCTTCAGCCCCGCTTACCCTGCAAAGCCAACTGTGGCTCAGAGGATGTGAGGTTGAACAAGAGCCAGCCCTCTGTCCCACAGAACACCAGTGCGTAATGAAAGCTGAGTTGTACGCTGAGATACCGTTGTACCTGTCAGAATGGCCGAGATCAAAACCACTGATAATAGCTTACGGTAGAGAAGATGTGGAGTAAGGGGTACACTCCTCCAAGAGTAAGTGGAAAGGTGCAGGGACATTTGAGGGAGGGATGAAGTAGGCAAGAAAGAGGAATTATTACCACTTCCATTGACTTCTTTTCTTTGGGGAGAGACTTGCAAGTGTAGAGGTTAAAGTGGAACGCAGACAGTGAAAATGGGAAACCACCAGTAAGAATGGACATCATCTCGGTGTGTCATTTTTTTCAACTAAAAATAAAATAAAAATAAAGTTAAAAAACCAAAAAGGCTGAAGTCGTGAAAGGGCACCACCGAACCTTGGCATGACCCTCCTCCTGGGCTGAGTGGCTGAGCCGAGTCCCGCACACCTCCAGGCTTTGTCTGTGTCCTCAAGACCCAGTGAGCAGAAGAACAATGGAGGTGGTTGTTCAAGATCCACAAGCCAGTGAGCTGATGAAAGCACACTGTGTCCGTGACAAAGGGATTGACGGAACTGGTCACTTTCCCACTGACCGAATGAACGAATAACATGAAGGGAGCTCACATTTTATCTCTTCTCGGAACACGGTGTGGCTAGAAGAGACGGGGGGGGGGGGGGGGGG
>NW_026069578.1:4500-7416 GCF_014885135.2 Alexandromys fortis
TATATGAGAGAAAAATAGATTTTAAAAAAAAGTAATTTCTGTGAAAGCAACTAGTTAATCAGAAGAAAATGAGGACCCAAGAATAAAAGAAAAACCCAAGATCCAATAAACAAGGAGACAGTCCAGTAAGTTCTTTTTTTGTAAACCTGGGATAATAGTGTCACAGAGACTTAGGCGGTGGCAAGTCAAAATTAAAACAATAAATCAGACAGTCTGAGAAGAAGTCTTTCCGAAGCAAATTCACATTAATAGATTAAGCCGCTGAAGGCTCTGTATAATAAGGTGGATTTATATGCTTCTGTCGTCCACAAGGAATGAAACAAAGACAAACAAATAGAAGTGTGAAGCCAAAATACAACATATTTTCAAGCGATCGCGAGAATAAGAGAAAAGGCCATCAACTGGCCTTCGTGACTGGGACACTCTGCTTGCCGCAGTGCTGTTTCTGAAATATTACATTTCCTTCCAACTGCAAGTTGGTGTAATATAAAATAAAATTTGCCTCACTCTTTAAGAAAGGGAGGGAGAGAGGGAGGGAGGGAGGAAGGAAGGGGAAGGAGAGAGAGAGAGAGAGAGAGAGAGAGAGAGAGAGAGAGAGAGAGAGAGAGAGAATGCCTCCATAAGAGGCAAGCCTGTAGGGCATTGTAATCAGTAATTGATGTGGAAGGGCCCATTACATTGTGGCAAGTGGTCCTGGCTCTGTAAGAAAGCAAGCCAAACCGAGAGTGGTGGCACGGGCCTTTAATCCCAGCACTCAGGAGACAGAGGCAGGCGGATCTCTGTGAGTTAGAAGTCACCTGGTCGCCAGAGGACCTGAAAAATACACCCAAGGTCATTGTAGCCTAGAAGCCAGAAGCCGAACAAAAGAAACCCCCACCCCAACAAAGAATTCCTCCAGAAAGAAGGTCTTCCTAAGGCTTCAGAGGAAGATGTGGAAGGTGCAGAAGGTCCTGATGGACCATTTCTTGCAGCTGACTAGCCAGCAGGTGCAGAGCCTCTCACTAGAAGAACAGCAAAGCGCACAAGCCTCCTGGAAGCGGACAAAGAGGATAGGCTTCTTTACGTCCCGATGGTCAGCCTCATATGGGCTGAGGCTTCAAAGGAACTGGAGCTCAAAGAACCTCTCCCCCGCTCGGACTCTAGAGTTGACACTGAAGCCGGACAGCAAACCCTGTCACCTTAGCAACCCGGTCCCAGACTGGGTGGTTCTGAAACTGCCTTTGTTAGCCACGTCCTGTCCAGACGTGGTGCTGGCGTCTTGATCTTTACCGCACCACCCTCCAGAGCTATGAGGCCTATCAGAGACAACTTCCACAAAGATGAAAACCCTGTGAAAAGATAGGGGCATCCTTGAGAGCCCCAGTCTCTGGAACTTACTGAGTCCAGTGCCAAATACTGTATCCTTGCCTCTCTTTATGACACTGACAGTGTTGTCTTAGAATAATGATGTAGTCAGGGGCTGGAGAGATGGCTTAGAGGTTAAGAGCACTGACTGCTCGTCCAGAGGTCCTGAGTTCAATTCCCAGCAACCACATGGTGGCTCACAACCATCTGTAATGAGATCTGGTGCCCTCTACATGCTGGCAGAATTTTATTTATATATAGATATAGATGATATAGATATAGATATAGATATACAAACAAATTTAAAAAAAAAAAAGGAAGAAGAAGAAGAAGCCAACCTGGTCTACAAAGTGAGTTCCAGGATAGCCAAGGCTACACAGAAAAAAAAATCAAAAAAAAAAAAAAAAAGAAAGAAAGAAAAAAGAAAGCAAGGTTGAGCAAGCCATGGAGTGCAAGCCAGGAAACAGCACCCCTCCACGGACTCTGCATCAACCCCTGCCTCCAGGTTCCTGCCCTGCTTGAGTTCCTGTCCTGACTTCCTTGAACAGTGATGCGAAAACATAAACTAAATAAACCCTTTCCCCCCTCAAGTTGACTTGGTTGTACTGTGTCCTCACAACAGTATGACAGTAAGACAGGATGAATATATAAAGAAATCCTTATAAAAGCATGGACAGTCACAACCTTCTAAATTTGATCATTTCCTAGTAAGGCTCCTGATTGACCCTCCTTCAGTATGAATTAGAAGACATAAAGACATTCCTACTACTCCAGCTCAGGCAGCAAATGGAAAGACTAGCACCCCAACATCCTTGTGGTTTGTTGAGAATAGCCAACAGTTTATGAGCATAGGCAAATGGCTGGGCAAGCACCAAACTGAAAATCTAAACAGAGGTTTAGTCTACTTAGCAAGCCTTATGGTGAAGTTCAAATTGAACTGCAAATTCAAATGAGTAGAAGGGGGGAAAAAAAAAACTCTACCAAGACTTCTCCTGCCGCCTTCTCCCAGGCAAGAGTAGACTGCAGACAATGTAGGGTATTTAGTTGTTAGCTATAATTTCATGGGGGGCAGCTCCATCAATCTAGAGGGGGATTTGACTTAACAGGAGCAATTGATTTGCATTCAGTAGATGTAAGATAAAGTCTTGCAATCCTTAGATAGCAGAAGTTAAACTTAAAAGTTTGCTTAGGGCGTTAAAGGTTCTTGGACTAATTATATCCTAAACTTCCGGTTAAGGGAGGTAATTATAGGGAGAGCGGGAGAGTTAAAGTGCTCCGAATAGTTAGGGGGTGAATGCTCAGTTGTTTTTTATATTTTCTTGGTGGTTAACTATTTTAATCCTGTTACTTGGGAAACCAGTAAGTCAGGTGATGTAAAACTAAGTGTATATAGAAGAATAGAATAAGTGTGGCTATTATATAGACTTGTAGCTATAGAGACAGCCTTGATAACGCTATTTTTTTATTTTATTTATTTATTATGTATACAATATTCTGTCTGTGTGTGTGCCTGCAGCCAGAAGAGGGCACCAGACCTCTTTACAGATGGTTGTGAGCCACCATGTGGTTGCC
>NW_026069579.1:0-1069 GCF_014885135.2 Alexandromys fortis
GATCCAGCATCCTCAGGCAATCAGACAGTGGCTGGTATCTAGTCACTGAAGTGCCCAGCTGACTGACCAGCATCTGTTTTCCACACATTGCTTAATACCTTAGCTCATTCCAAGTACTGGTGCACATAGTGTTATGTTCTACAGAGAAGGTAATCATACCATAGTAGGACTTTCAAAATGGGAAACTTGACAAGGTCTCAGGATAGTTTTCTTTTGGATGCCACAAGTAGAGGAACTCTGAGATTTATGAAGTATAGTCAGATTTCCTGGAAACATCTCCCACCATCTTGGGACTCTTTATAATGAAGACTTTCTTCCTATCATGTTTCATCCATGTGAGTTTAGCCTCTTTGTGGACAATGGGAAGATAGGGGTGAGGAAGAATAAGAGGACCTTAAAAGAAACCAAAGCAGGGCTGGAGACATGGTTCAGAGGTTAAGAGCACTGGCTGTGCTTCCAGAAGACCCTGGTTAAATTCCCAACACCCACATGTCAGCTCACACCTGTCTGTAACTTCAGGGAATCTGACAGCCTCACACAGACATAAATGTAGGCAAAGCAAAAATGTAAATAAAAACAAATAAACATTATTTTTTAAAAAGTCAAAGCAAGTATTCTTAGTATCTACATTTCAAATTGACATGAAACACTAAAATTAAATCAACTTGGGCACCATTCATCTTGGGTTCTGAAACTCCAATTTTGATGCATTTTGGGGGGCATAGAAACAAGGTTTCTCTGTGTAGACCTGACTGTCATGAAATTCTGTCTGTAGACTAGGCTGACCTACAACTACAGATCCACCTGCCTCTGTCTCTTGAGTACTGGGATTAAAGGTGTGCACCACCACTGCTCAGCTTTGATGCAAAATTTAATAACCAAGTCAGACATTATAAATGGCAGAGTAGAAGGTTGGAGGGATCAATTTTTTTTTTCAAGACAGCCTAAAACTCAGATATCCACCTGTCTCTGCCTCCCAAATTCTGGGATTCAAGACATATTCTACCACTACCCAACTCAAACCATTTTTTCTCTTTGAAGTTATCATTATAGATTAGTATTTTTCTTT
>NW_026069579.1:6532-7341 GCF_014885135.2 Alexandromys fortis
GCTCAATCATACCACAAGGACATGTGCTCAACCATGTTCATAGCAGCAATTGTTTTTCATAACAAGAACCTGGAAACAACCTAAATGCTTCTTGACTGAAGAAAGAACAAGGATAATGTGCTACATTTACAGAATGGAGTACTACACAGCAGAAAAAACTAATGACATCTTGAAATTTGCAGGCATATGGATGCATCTAGAAGACATCATATTGTGTAAAGTAACCCAGACCTTTAGTAATGAGGCAAGCAGGCCTGTTTTTCATCCTGCCCAGCTCCTGCATGGCTATCTTAATACCTGAAATAACAACACACAAATTATATTCATTTAAACACTACCTGTCCCATTAGCTCTAGCCTCTTACTGGCTAAATCCCACAACTTGATTAATCCATTTCTATTAATGTGTGTACCACCACGAGGTAGTAGCTTACCGGGAAGATTCTAACCTAAATCCATCTTGGGCCAGAGCTTCAGGGCAACTGCCTGACTCTGCTTTCTTTCTCCCAGCATTCTGTGTGGTCTACCCCACCTATCTAAGTTTTGCCCTATCAAAAAGCCAAGGCAGTTTATTTATTAACCAATGAAATTAACATATAGACAGAAGACCCACCTATATCACAGATCCGGGGAGAAAAATATCATATGTACTCATTCATAAGTAATGTTTAGACATAAATCAAAGAAAACCAGCCTACAATTCATAATCCCAGAAAACCTAGACAACAATGAGGATCCTAAGAGAGACATACATGGACCTAATCTACATGGGAAGTAGAAAAAGACAAAATCTCCTGAGTAAATTGGGAG
>NW_026069580.1:0-7281 GCF_014885135.2 Alexandromys fortis
TAAAATCCTCATGCTTTTGCATCGGCTGTAGTGTGTGAGATGGTCTCTGGGGGCGACTCCTTCTCGGTGTTTGGACGCCAGAGTCCAACAATACCTGCTGAGATAGGTAAGTCAATTTTCTCCATTGGATTTCACTGGGTATATGAACTTACACTCTAGGCCAGGCCTCATGCTCAGAATTTGGTCAACAAGAGGATGTTGTTTGCATGTGAGAGTGCATATGTGTATGTGTGTGCATGCATGTGTTTCTTTCTCCTTTGTTTTGGTTAAGTGAGAGGGAGCATGAATTTAGGTAGTGGTGGAGAAAGGGCTTGAAGGAGTTGTGGGAGGGGAAAGAATATGACTGGAGTTTATTGTTTAAAATTGTCAAAAATATTTAATTACAAAGAATATGAAAGTTTTTTTCTTAATGGCTAATAAATTAGGTGTCTTGTTTCCCACTATAAGGCAAACATGTCTTTCTCTTTATAACACTTAATTCTTTATTATTAACTGTAGTGGTATATTAACTTTATTTTGATAAATAAATCTTGCCTAAATATGAGAGGCAGTTTAAATCCCTAGAGGTCAGGCAATGGGGACACACATTATTAATCCCAGGATTTGAAAGACAGTGTTGGATGGATCTCTGTTAAATTCAAAGCTACTCTGGGCTACACAAAAATCAATGCAAAAAAAAAAATCCAGGTGGTGGCTCACAGTTTTAATCCCTGTCCTAGGGAGTCACACACCTTTAATCCCAGCAGTAGAGGTTTTGTCTGTGGTGTCTCAGCCTTGGTAGAGGTAAGACTTTTCTAGTTGTTTGGCTGCATTGCTTTTCTGGTGTTGCAGGGAGTGCTGCTTGTTGGTTCCTGGCTGCTTAACGCTGAAATAATCACACAGGAACTGTATTAATTAAATCACTGCTTGTCTCATTAGCTCTAGCTTCTCATTGACTAACTATTACATATTAATTTAACCCATCTCCATTCATCTCCATATTGCCACATGGTAGTGGATTACCAACAAAGTTTCGGCAAGTCTGACTCTGGTGGTGGATCCATAGCTTCTCTCTGATCCACTATTTTTTTTCTCCCAGCCTTCAGCCTAACTTTACCTGCCTACATAAGTTCTACCTTGCTATGGGTCCAAAACAGTTTCTTTATGCATTAATGGTAATCACAGCACACAGAGGGAACTTCCACATCACCTTTACTTTTTTGTTTAAATAAAAAGGAAGGTTTTATCTTTAGCATAATAAAATTGCATATAACAAAACATATATCAAGCAAGAATTACAGTTACAATATTTACATCTACTTTATCTCTTATCATAACCAAGGAAAACTATATTATTACTATCTACTCTTCAACTCCATCAAAGACTCCAGAAGGATATAATATTACCTAAGAAAACAGGAGGTGCATTGTAGGCAACTTCCAAAACTCTAGAATTGACAGAGATATCTTGCTGCCTGGATGATCACCCAAAGTTCTTGTATACCGTTGGGGCATCCATCCTCGGCCTACAGGCCCATCATAGTATCCAGCAGACTTTTTCATGAGACAGGAAATTTAAAAGACAGTTTCACTTATATTGGAAGGTTGTCAGTCACTTTCTTCTGTGTCCTGCAGAATGTTTGGTAGACTCTTTCATGTAGCAGAAACCCTGAAGGACCATCTCACCTTTAGGCAAGTTCAGCAGTTATTTCTCTGCAGGTCCTGCATGTCAAATTTATCAAGCAGTCCAGGCAAGACCATCTTTTTGCCCACATGTCTAGCCAACTCCATAAGGAGCTTCTTTCTCTTGAAGTAGCTTGTGTTAACAGTAACAGATGTGTCTCATTTGTCATGAAAAGTCCTAAGCTTTTGAAACATTTTAAATGCCATATTCTGAAGGTCTCTGAAAGTTTTAAAGAATATCTGACTGAGATGAATATCTATTAACTTGTATTTCTTAATTTTACATTACATTTTTAAATGAAGTACACAAACACAATACCTTAATCAAAATAATATATATATTATATATATTTGACCTTAAATACACAAAACTGACTTTAAATTTGTATCAGTAAACCAAGATCCATACCAATACAAATTACTCATATCTATATTATTTACTCCTTTAAATGTAAAGAAATAATAGGCAATATATGGAAATATGGGTGTAGTTTTCTTCATACCTTTTCCTGCTGATTGTTAGGCATAGTAATTTTTGGGCATGTTCATGGCAACCTTTGTGTCTTGTTCCATCAAACCACACCAGTCTGGGAGCAATCCACAGATTCTAATTTTCTGTGGAAACAAAAGAAGAACCTCTTTTCCAAAGCAACATATCCTTAGACTCAAATTCTGAAGTCAAGATACCTTTATGTTGGTTTAACTTAGCAGTACATACAATGAAATGCCTCTATGTATATAACTCATTCACAATAAAAGACCATCTAAGGTATTTTTTCTAATGAACTATTAGATCAGATGTTATCCCAACAGCTGGTCATGGACTGGAAATGTCTCCTAAAAATCTTTGAAAGTCATTAAGAGTCCATAACTGTTCTCTCCTAGTGTGTGCTTTTTGCATCCTGATTTTCTCTAACCCTATTCTGTAACCTAGGTAATTAATAGAATCTCCTTTTTGAATTTTTTCAGGGGCAATTTGTGCCTGCATCTACACAGTCCATATGATCACCACTACCTATAATAAATAGATAGGTATACAGAATCAGATTTCATCAGAATATAAATATTTCTTGAGACAATCTCATGATAGTTGATTTTAAGATTAACTTGTAGCACAAATAATAAAAACCCAGAGACATATATTGGTGTTCAACTTGAAGATCAGAAAAGCAAAGCAGCCAGTCACTGGCTTTTACCTCTATGTCATAACTGAAATGGTGATCCTGCCTCCATGAGGTCTCAAATTGAGACTGAACTAATAATATGTGTCTCCTCCTGTCATAACATTCCTCTCTAGTGCTGGTATTAAAGGTGTGCTCCACTACTGCCTGGCATCTATGGCTAACTAGTGTGGCTACTGGGATTAAATGTGTATATCACCACTGCATGGCCTGTACGATGGACAGGTGTGGCTATTTTACTCTCCGATCTTCAGGCCAGATTATTTATTAAAATGTAAATGTAATATCACTACATTAGCTTACCTCCAGTTGGAATCAGTTGAGTCAGGAGCCTCACCAGAATGGTCTTCTGACTGCCTTAACTGATGTGGGAAAACGGAGTGAGGGAAGCTCCTTCTGGTGGTACCCCAGATAAAAAGGTTGTGGCAGAAGCACAATTGCTCACATTTTCTTGCTCAGCCTTCCCTTTTGTCACTGAATGTATTTCAAGTTTTATCATTGACTAAGACCAATAGCTTTTTAGGCGGTTCCAGCTTTGTGGATGAAGCTAAGCCACTGTCTGCTTTTCATTCTTTCAGGTGCTTAACAATAGTTGTTACTATTTCAATCTAAAAACATTTAGTAAGTTCTCCATCCCCTTTCTCTGTTTCTGTCTCTGTCTCTGTCTCTGTCTCTCTCTCTCTCTCTCTCTTTGTGTGTGTGTGTATGTATTCAATCTTTCAGGACTCTTCTTCTAGACAACCCTTAGTAATACAGTTATATTCTCTTACATGACACTGTGTATGGACTCAGAATAGTTATATCTACATTACATATGCAAAAGTTGTAGAGTACAGGAACTCAAGTAAATTAAACTTCCATGAAAATTATATATGAATATGGTAACACCCTTTTTTTTGGGTTTCCAATTAATTTCCATGATGTAATTTACCCTCTTAACAGCCAATTTTCTTTGTTTTTTTTTTTAAGATTTNCCTTCCCTTCCCTTTCCAGTCCGAAGAACATTCAGGGTTCTCTGCCCTGTGTGAAGTCAAGGTCCTCCCCCCTCCATCCAGGTCTAGGAAGGTGAGCATCCAAACAGGCTAGGCTCCCACAAAGCCAGTTCATGCACTAGGATCAAAACCCAGTGTCATTGTCCTTGGCTTCTCAGCAGCCCTCATTGTCCACCATTGTCAGAGTCAGCTAATTTTCTTAAAGTGTTAAATATTTTCTGTAAATATTATTCTGGGTTCCTGTGGATTTATCTTTAATCTTCAACCACTAATGTATTCAGACAATTTGGTTATCTCAGATGTGTCAGATGTTAGAGTGACATATGGAAGAGCTGCACTAGTTTCTCACTGAATAGGTAAGAGTGGAGGTGTTGCTTCATTTAGCAAAGAATGAGAAGCCTCCAGTAGATGTTTCCTTCATTAATGACTCAGGGCTTAGAAACACATCTCTCACTTTCAGATGCAATTAGAAATACATACCGGCTGTTCCTTTATTTTCATTTTTATTTATTTTTACTTTTACAATACCTTCTCTTTACCAGACAAAATTATGGGTTTCATCATAGAATTTTCATACACACTTCACTTTTGTTGGCCCTCCTCTATTCCTCTTCTCTCTGACCTCTAATCCCCTAATTCTTTTACATTTCCTCCCCAATTGGTCCCCTGTTGACAGAGGATTTTGTCCCACGTGGTCTCACAACCATTCTGTCCCAAACAAACAAAGGCCTACATTAATTATAAACTGGTTGGCCTATTAGCTCAGGCTTCTTATTAACTAACTCTTGCATCTTAAATTAACCCATAATTCTTGTTTGCGTTAGCCACATGGCTTGGTACCTTTTATCAGTGAGGAATTCTTATCTTGCTTTCTCTAGGTCTGAGTGGCAACTGCAGACTGAGCCCTTCTGCTTCCTAGAATTCTCCTAGTCTGGTTTCTCTGCCTATACTTTCTGCCTGGATACTGACAAATCAACATTTTATTAAGCTCGTTGCCTCCCCGTCCCTCCTGCAACGCACGACCCCAGGATCCCCCCCAGCCACTCCTGGGTCACCAACCGCAATGGCTGACCAAGGAAGCTGCCTTTGACGACACGGTGGAAGAACGTGTGATCAACGAGTGAAAGAAAAACACCCCTTTTCTTTATGAATTGGTGATGACCCATGCCCTGGAGTAGTCCAGTTTAACTGCCCAGTGGCTTCCAGATGTTATCAGGCCTGAGGGGAAGGATTTCAGCATTCATCGACTTGTCCTGGGAACACACACATAGGATTTTCTGCCTCCTCCATCTGGCGATAGCCAGTGTCCAGCTCCCTAATGATGATGCTCAGTTTGATGCTTCACACTATGACAGTGAGAAAGGAGAATTTGGAGGTTTTGGCTCTGTCAGTGGGAAAATTGAAATAGAAATCAAGATCAACCGTGAAGGAGAAGTAAACAGGGCTCGGTACATGCCCCAGAACCCTTGCATCATTGCAACAAAGACTCCATCCAGTGATGTGCTTGTTTTTGACTAAACAAAGCATCCTTCTAAACCAGACCCTTCTGGAGAGTGCAACACAGATTTACATCTCTGCAGACATCAGAAGGAAGATTATGGTCTTTCTTGGAATTCATATCTCAGCGGGCACTTACTCAGTGCTTCAGATGACCATACCATCTGCCTATGGGACATCAGTGCAGTTCCAAAGGAAGGAAAAGTGGTGGATGCAAAAAAATCTTCACGGGGCATACAGCAGTAGTAGAGGGCATTTCCTGGTATCTACTCCACGAATCTCTGTTTGGGTCAGTTGCTGATGACCAGAAACTTATGATTTGGGATACTCGTTCAAACAATACTTCCAAGCCAAGCCACTCAGTGGATGCTCACACTGCTGAAGTGAACTGCCTGTCTTTCAATCCTTACAGTGAGTTCATTCTTGCCACAGGATCAGCTGAGAAGACTGTTGCCTTGTGGGATCTGAGAAACCTGAAACTCAAGTTGCATTATTCCAAGTTCAGTGGTCACCTCACAATGAGACTATTTTGGCTTCTATCGGTACTGATCGTAGGTTGAATGTGTAGGATTTAAGTAAAATTGGAGAAGAACAGTCCCCAGAAGTTGCAGAAGATGACCCACCAGAGTTGCTGTTTATTCATGATGGTAACACTGCCAAGATATCTGATTTCTCCTGGAATCCCAATGAACCTTGGGTGATTTGTTCTGTATCAGAAGACAATATCATGCAAGTGTGGCAGATGGCAGAGAACATTTACAATGATGAAGACCCTGAAGGATGTGTGAATCCAGAAGGTCAAGGATCCTAGACATGTCTGCACTGTGATTTAGACTCCCCTTGTTTTCTTCTGAACCCTGAGATGGATTTAACACTGGTTTGAGACACAGACTTTGTTCAGCTATCTGGCTAAAATAGATGCCACCAACAATACTATTAGCCCAAACCATGGGTGTTTTCTAAATCTTTAACTGAGGGGCTTAATTCAACAAAGCCACAGACTTATATTTAAGTTTTTATTCAGGAAATTTCTAGTAAGAGACCCAGGTCTAGAGTGGCTTCAGAAACGGGGCATTATGTGTGATTATTTTTCTATAAATATTGTAAGATGACATCTTGCAATATTTATACTCCTAGCTTGAACACCTACTTCTCTTATTCTTTATCCACTCTAGTCACTCTCTTGAGAATATGAAAATTTTGGAATATAGCTTAAGAAGAAAAATAATCATACATAATATGCCCCATTTCTGAAGCTTTTTTAGACCTGGGTTTGTTACTGGAAAATTCCTGAGGAAAAATTTATACATTTATAAAAATGAATAAATTTTATTTAGGAATAAAAATGACATCTTGCAATATTCATACTCCTGGCTCAGACACCTACTTCACTTGGCTTTTGTGTATTTTTTTTTTGTTTTTGTTTTTTAAACTTGGAACCACCAAGTTGTCAGATGTATGTTTTTAACTGATAGTCAGACAACTGGTGAACTGTCAAGTTGAGAAAGAGTGAATTGCTAGTTTGTATTTGTTTTTAAAATTAAATAAATCCTTGATAAGAGTTTTTTTTTTTGGAGTTAGTCCTTGACCATTATAGTTTGAAACCATTTCCATTTTGGTTGACCTGTCTCACCATCAGGCCTGTTTCTACTCTCCATGACTAACTGTGTAAGTGCTTATAATGGAATAAATTGCTTTTCTATAAAAAAAAAAACATGTTATTAAACCAATAGAAGTAACAAATTTTTGCAGTGTACAAGACCATTTTCCCACAGGATCCTCATTCTGTTTTAACATGTACTCTTTTACCCTCTGGGTTTCTCTTTTCTACTTGTCATGAATACTTTTGTTATTTAATGTTGAAATAGGAGCGGCAGGGCTGCGTCCCCGGCACCCGGCCGCCCGCATGGCTAGTTTATACCCAGAAATAATTACACGGAAACTGTATT
>NW_026069581.1:0-1730 GCF_014885135.2 Alexandromys fortis
AGGGTCAAAACTTAGTGCCATTGTCCTTGGCTTCTCAGCACCCTCATTGTCCACCATATTCAGAGAGTCCGGTTTTATCCCATACTTTTTCAGTCACAGTCCAGCTGGCCTTGGTGAGCTCCCAATAGATCAGCCCCACTGTCTCCGTGGGTGGGTGCACCCCTCGTGGTCCTGACTTCCTTGCTCATGTTCTCCCTCCATCTGCTCCTCCTTGGGACATTGGGAGATCAGTCCAGTGCTCCAATGTGGGTCTCTGTCTCTATCTCCATCCATCGTCAGATGAAGGTTTTATGGTGTTATGCAAGATATTCATAAGTATGGCTATAGGATAGGGCCATTTCAGGTTCCCTATCCTCAACTGCCCAAGGAACTAACTGTAGACATCGCCCTGGGCACCTGGGAGCCCAACTAGGTTAAAGTCTCTTGCCAACCCTAAGATGGCTCCCTTAATTAAGATATATGCTTCCTTGCTCCCATATCTACCCTTCCTTTATCCCAACCATCCCATTTCCCCAAGTTCTCCCCATCCTCCCCTTCTCACTTTTCTCTCCCCATCTCCCCTTACCCCCATCCAACCCCACCCCCAAGATCCCAATTTTTTGCCCGGCAATCTTGTCTACTTCCCATATCCAGGAGGATAACTATATGTTTTTCTTTGGGTTCGTCTTCTTATTTAGCTTCTTTAGGATCACAAATTATAAACTCAATGTCCTTCATTTATGGCTAGAAACCAATTATGAGTGAGTACATCCCATGTTCATCTTTTTGGGTCTGGGTTACCTTACTCAGGATAGTGTTTTCTACTTCCATCCATTTGCATGCAAAATTCAGGATATCTCTTTATAATCTCCTTAGATTGTGGCCATGTAATAGAAAACTCTTTCTTTAAACCTTTGCTATTGACATGATTTTTTTATGAAATTCTGAGGCCTGAAACATGCTTCCAGTCGATAATTAATCAATTTCTGCATGACTTTGTGCTAGAGGACCTGGAAGACCCGTATGGGATTGGATGTGTGTTATGTACATCAGACAAAGACTATTCTTAATTATGTCTTGCACCTAGATAAACAATGAAGTTAATTCTGTGTAATCTGGTATAAATTCTGCAGTTTCAATATGCAAGATAACTCTTTGTGCATATTGTGAATAAGTAACTATATTAAGAGGTTCGTTAAAATCCCTTAGCACCATAAGAATGGCATATAATTCTGCCTTCTGGACAGAAGTATAAGGGCTTTGTTCCACCTTACTCAATTTATCTGATTTGCAACCTGCTTTCCCTGATTTATTTGCATCAGTATAAAATGTCTGGGCTCCAGATCTTGGAGCATCACATACAATTCAAGGAAAAATCCAAGAAGTTCTCTTCATAAGGTAAGTCTATCACTTTTGGGATAGTTGCTATTGATATCTCCCAAATAATTAACACTAGCTCTTTGCCATGGTTCATTGTATTTCCATAACTTTTTTATTTAATCTGTAGTAAAAGGCACTATAATTTCTTCTTGGTCTATACCTGCTAAATGATGAAGTCTCAATTTATATTTTATAATTAATTCAGGGACTTTTTCCACATAAGTTCTTAATGTTTTACTTGGTTTATGTGGTAAAATGATCCATTCTAAAATAACATCTTTCCTCTGAATTAAAATTCTTATAAGAGAAATTCTGGGAGGTAATATGACTATGGGATTTACCCTATCCACATGTGCCTCCTATAAATTTGC
>NW_026069581.1:3571-4988 GCF_014885135.2 Alexandromys fortis
ATTCCTAAGAGTGCCATATTCTTCCTTAATTATAGAATATGGAGAAGAAAACTGAAACCTATTAACCAATAAATTGAGGTATCTCCATAGTCATATAAGCCTTGCATAATACAATCTATAGAATTGGCAAAGAAAGCACTGAAAGTTCCATTGGAAACAAAATCTGCCATATTACCTGTTATCCAGAAGATGGCGGTGTTATCGAGTTGTAGAAGGCACTGTGGGCTGGCTTTTCATCCCACCTGGCTCCCACATGGCTGGCTTTACACCAGAAATAACAACACACAAATTGTATTTATTTATACACTGCTTGGCCCATTAGCTCTAGCCTCTTACTGGCTAACTCTTACATCTTGTCTTAACCCATATTAGTAATCTATGTAGCACCACAAAGTGGTGTTTTACCGGGGAAGATTCTAGCATACATCCATCTTGGGCCAGAGCTTCATTGCATCTGACCCAGAGAGGAGAGGCATGGCGATTGCCTCACTTCCTCCCAGCATTCTGTTTTCTCCGCCTACCTAATTTTCCGTCCTATCAAGAGCCAAGGCAGTTTCTTAATTAACCAATGAAATCAACTCAAAACAGAAGACTCCTACATCACTGAGTAGCAACTAGAATCAATGCAACTGTGACACAAATTGTCCTATTTTAGTGTTCACCTTGGTACTTGTTAAATACTGGGAAATATGAGTTGCTCAACAAGTTAAATGTATTTAAATCAATTCCATACTCGGAGCAAGAAACCCAGAGTCCAGAGATAGAGAACAGAAACCCAGAATCCTCAGAGGCCTCCAGCGACAAAGAAATGTCCCGGGTTTCTTTGCTTTTTCAGGGTTGGCAAACAGCCCATCCACCTGCTCTTTTGCTCATGGCTTAAGCTCTGCAAACTCCATTGTGATGGGATTTTACAAAAAATCACTCTGGCAACAGCAAGCTGGGGAGGCAGAGACTATATGGGCCAGTGAAGCAGATTGCCTTGGAGGCATAGAGATTAAATCTATGTAGACACCAGGTGAAGCCTCAAAACAATCCCATACCAGTTGAAAATTATGGATAATATAAAGGATTATTTATTTAAGGGGGAAAACATACAGATCACCATCACAAACAACACTCCTCTCATCACAAACAGGAAACAGAGTCTAGCAGCTGGAATGGGAGCCAGAAGCAAGAGAGAGAGCATCCTTCCCCACTGCTTTGTAAAGTATAAGAGACCATGCGCCAATGGGCTGGTATCTTAAAGGCTATTGGCTAAAGGAGCAGAAAGGAGATTCCGCAGCAACATCTGGCCAGTTTTCTATGCCAAACATTTTATAAGACCTGAGCTACAAATCTAGAATGCTTCTCATGCTAACAAATCTCTCATAACAAAGGAGACCCAGAGATCCATAGCTAAGCAATGGGCTGAGCTCCT
>NW_026069582.1:0-2089 GCF_014885135.2 Alexandromys fortis
TCACACTGTACTTTAAATAAACTATTTTATTATTTTTAAATCATATTAGAATTGTTGTTTCATGTTGGCTATATAGATCATTGGATACGTAGAGATATATCACAGTCTATCTAGACTTTTAGCCATTGATTGTCAAATACAAGGTTTCTCCCACACACATTTTCATGAGTGAATATAACTCTGCTATGAATGTTGACACACACACACACAAAACAGTGGAGTTCTTGTTTCACATTATTGCATTCTTTTCCTTCTTTGAAATGGAACTTCTAGATCCTATGGTGTATCTTCGCTTAACTTTTTGAAGGACTGCAACACTATTTTCCACATGATGTATCATATTTATATATCTACTGATAACACACAAGAGTTTTAGGTCTCTAAATCTCAGCCAATGCATATCATTTTCTGAACTATTTTTAATAGGAGTTGTTCAAATGAAAACAAAGGAACATTTGGTTATTGCTTGACTTTGCATTTTCCTAATCTTTACTGATATTAGGTATATTTCCACATACTCATTAATCCTTAATATTTGCCCTCTTTTTAATAAATTTCTATTCATGCATTTTTTCTATCTTAAAATGCAGTTGTTTCATGTTAATTGTTGAGTCTAGGAATTCCTTATATATTCTAGATTATAATAGCTTATAAAATTAAAAATTGAAAATGTTTACTCATTTTTTGATTTTTTAGCTAAGTTTGATGTATTAAAGGCTTTCAATTTGATAAGAACAACCTCCATTTTTTTCTGTTTTATAATTGGCATATCCCAAAATACTTGCCAACTCCAAATCATACAGCTGTCTATGTTTTAAATTTAAGAACGTTGTAGTTCTAGTTCATTCAGTTAAGTCTTTAGTCTAGTTTGACTTAATCCCAGTTCATACTTTTGCTATGAACATCACATTTCTTCAATGCATTGTTGAAAATATTGGTCATTCTCTTTTGAGAAGTCTTGTTCCTATATTAAAAATCTTTAAGAGAATTTAACGGTGAAGGACTCTTTGGTTGATGAGTATATGAGAGAAGCAATGATATTTATTTTGCAAAGCTTATTCCTAGGAATAGGAAAGTTAAAATGTCTCTGCATGGCTGGAGTCCACATCTTCAGAGAATACAGAGCATTCACTGTTAGAAAGGACAAAATAAAGAAAGGTAAAAATTCTTTGAGGAAAGATGACACAAAATGTGTTCCAATAGTGAGAAGAGTAAGATGGGAGCATCAAAAAAAAAATGCTGCTGACACAGTTTGTGATGACTATTTTTGGTTATCAACTTGGCTATAAATGAAATGAACCACAATACAGAAATGGGGGCACACTTGTGATACAGATTTTTAGGCAGGAAGACTATACGCCTTCAATCCTAATGTCAAGGCTAGAAGACATGGGCTTTTGATCTGGATCTTGAAGTGGGAAGGCACACCTTTATCTGGGTCCCACCTTCTGTTGAAAGCCTATATAAGGACAATGGATGAAGAAAAGTTGTTCATTTCTCACCTGCTTGCCCTCATCTTGTCAGCACATCCATTCTTTCACTGACACTGAACTTTAATTGTCTTATTTAATCAATAGCGAGTAGAAATGGGTCATGTGATAGATGTATTTTTAGGTTTTGAAGATTCTTCACACTGATTTCCTTAGTCACTGTGCCAGTTTGCAACCCCAACAGGGACTGAGGGTTTCCCTTTTCTCACCTTCTCTCTAGCATTGGTTGCCAGTTGTTTTCTTATCTTAACCATTCTGCCAGGGTTAGATGAAGTCTCCAAGTTGTTTTCAGTCATATTTCCCAAATTGTTAAGGATGAAGAACACTTTTGGAGTTACATTTTGATAATTTTTATTACTTATTTGGAGACCTCCCTATTTGTATTCATCTCCCATTATTTTATACTGAATTCTTTTAATCTTGGTTTTATGAGTTTGTAATATATTTCAGATATTAATTCTCTTTAGCTATATAGCTGGCAAAAATTATCTCCTATTATATGAGCTTCCTATCCACTCAAATGGTTATCTCTTTAACTGTATAATAGGTTTTTAATTTTATGATGTCCCACCTGTAAATTTAATTTTTTTTATTTTATT
>NW_026069582.1:2553-4856 GCF_014885135.2 Alexandromys fortis
GTCGTGGGCGGAAGTGGAACGTTATAAGCAAGCATACTGAAATTAGTGATTAATATGAAGTTGTTAGGTAAGCAGGAAAGGGAAATACACAGTTAGGGGAATAATAGAGGAGAATGAAAATTTTAGATGCAGAGGTAGGAGGGAAGTTAAAAGTAGATTGAAAGAGAGGTTAAAGGTATATACCCCTTATTGTGAATTATTATTCTCTGATCTGACCCACACAACTGTCATCTTTGGGAATTCATCTGTGCCTCCCTATGAAAAGACATCCCAGATGGGTATATTTATCCAGAAAATGTATTTTACCTGCTGTATTCAATTCAGCCTAATTTCACCTGGTCTTGGGTAGGGGCCACACTATGTTTGCTCAGGGAACACTTGGAGAGAAGTTACAGTAGATGGACTCAGGAAAGACTGGGGGGCCTCTATTGATGAAGCTATGGAAAAACTATTGGATATCCCTGTTGTGTAAATACTTCTCTGTGTAACTCTTCTTTATGAGAGCACCCATACCACTGCTAGTTATCCTTCATCTTAGCAACATAAGTAAGCCCAGTGAACTGATTAAATTCCCCAGAGTGAACTTTGGTAGAATCATATTTTGGAGAGACAGAGGTTCTATATGTCTGACCCTGGGAAGTAAGGTTAGCAGAAAGCATAAATGATAAAAAAAAAAAGGTGATTTGAAATTTGAGAGGTTTAAGAGTAAGAGAGAAAAGGATATGGGCAAACAAATAGGCAAAAATAGGAGGAAAGAAAAGATAGAAGATAAGGAGAAAGAAGAGAAGTAAAGAGGAGTGGAGTGACAAAGTGTATGAACAGTAAGAAACATTGTTAATATGCTATATTATCCTGATATTGTGTAGATAGAAGTAGCTGTAGTGGAAAAGGAGAGCTGCTGAAAAGGCTAAAAATAAAATTATTGGCCTGAACGATGTTTTCATATCTTGGGTGAATCCACTGCTTTGTCTCCCTGGACTTGGTCTGGCCTATACTTCACATTGATTGCTACCTGCTGCTCTGTTGTGAACACCCAGTTCTCCCTCTATGTGGAATTTCTTGACCCTTCTATGAACTGGAGATCACCTAGGCAATCTCCATCTGGCTATTGTCTCTGTGATTTCAGAGTGTGAACAGTAAAGGGTGTCTGTGAGGTACCTTGTGCTTATTTCCCGTTGTCTTGCAGAAGCTCATATGAATTCACAGATACTGAAGTGGTCTGCATGGCTCAGCACCAGGTCCTCTGCATATATATTATGTCTTCTAGCTTAGTGTTTTAATGGGATTCCTGAATGTGGAAATAAATGGATCTCTGATTTTCTTCCTTCTCTTAGGCTCTTTTCCTTCTGTTTGTCTTGCTCTACTGCAAGGTGATATTTTATGTTTTATTTTGTAATTTTTTTGAAAGGAAGAAGAAAGGAAGAAGAAAGGAAGGAAGGAAGAAAGATCTAGAAACTACAATTAATGTTACAATTGAACTGTCATTATACCTACTGAGAGAGGGAAAAATCAGTTTTCTCCAACAGAGTGACATTGGATATAACAACCACTCCAGGACAGGCCTCATGTTTGGCAACAGCTGTTCACTCATGATAACCAAAAAGCAGCAAAGAGTGACTATTATGTAGGACCCATTGCTCCTGAAAGAAAACCCCGATACTTACACCTGTCTTTTACCAATCTCAAATAAAACCATCATAATAGAAATTTCTCAATGGATTAATCTTTTCCCTGGGAGAGCTCTCATGATCACAGATATATTCAGAGGTATATTTTACTGAAGACATAGGGCTTCTTTAATCCAATCAATTTGGTAATCAAAAGTAACCTTTAACTTTGCTCTTAACATAATTACCCTTTTTACTTGTATTAAAAGAGAATAAATGTTTAAAAAATGGAATATGAGACACCCATGCTTTCATTGGAAAGGGAAACAAATCTGCAGTGGTTTAAAGCCGACAATGTATTATGGCACCTTGTTATATACTCTATATGTACTATAAAACACCAGAAAAATGAAATACATAAATCTCTTTTAAATTTTGTATTGATTCTTTATGGATTTCACATCATGCCTCCCAATCCCACTCATCTCTCCATCCCCTCACTTCCGCCTTCTGTCCTTGAAACGTCTGCCACAAAACAAAATTTAAAAGTAAAACCAAAGCCTAAAAAAAAACAAAAACAGGCAAACAAAAAAATTAAAAAGTTCTCAGTATATAAGCTGTAATGTGGCTTAGCGAGTCACACAGTATACCCAATAGTTCATACATCTTTACTTGTAAGTGTTCATTGCAAAGAGT
>NW_026069583.1:0-1873 GCF_014885135.2 Alexandromys fortis
GTGAAAGTTTTTTCCATTTCCATTCTCACACCAGATAAAGGTGTATGGCTTTAGGTTTCTTTCTGTGGTTTGCTCACAGTCCATGCCTGGCATCTGTGTCACCTGTCAGCCTTCATCACATCTTTTTTGATATCCCTGCCCTGAAAGCTTCTCATATGCCACACTCTGTCTCTGATCCTCCACCTCTCTCTTTTTAAAGATGTTGACTTTAAGCAGCATCTATAATGTGTTTGTTTCTTTTTCTTTTTAGTTACTTTTATTGGTTAACTCATATTTCTAACAATTTATTTATGTGTTGCTGCTACTCTATTCCCATAACTTAATGATAGTAATTTGCTTCATTTTGTTCCATTTTATTGATAATTATATCATAATTCTACATTATCCATTTTCTATTTTAATTTTATTGTATTTTTCTGTGTGTGAAAGATGGGGGGGGCTCACTCTGTAGGTCAAACTGATTTCAAGCTCACAATGCTCCTGCCTTAGCCCTCAAAATGCTGCGATCACAGGCAGATACCAACGCACCTGCCTTCACTTCCATTTAGACTCCTGTACACATTAGTAAGTGATATTCAAGAAAGATAAAATGGACTTCTGATATTCACCAGGTAAACTAATTTACTTGGAATTTTGTGAATGTGTATTTTGTAACTGTTAGAGGAAATGATTGCAATTTTGTCCTTAATAGATTTAATACTATTCGAGAATTGCAAATACTTTTCTCATTGCTAATGAAAATATTATATCAGTATCAGTGCACAAAGTTCAATTTAGAAAACTTAAAATTTTAGAAATAAATTTATTTAATTAACACATACAAGACTCACTGAAATTTCCTGGTTTACATTTTTGTTAGAATAACCTTACAGAGATTTAATAAATAAGAAAGGTGAGATTTCCAGATACTTTTGAAATACGTAGAAAAGATCTGCTTCATTAGAAATCCATCAGTCAACTTTCATCCTGTTAACCTTTCGTGTCTCTATCCACAATTCTGCTTGGTCCTGTAGTCTTCCCAATATTCCCTTTCTAACATCACATATATTACATTCAGAGATCACAGGAAATGATCATAGTATATTCTTTTATAAATCTTTACAGTCACATTTTTATGTCAAAAAGTATCAGTTGTGCTTGCTTATGACCACAGTGTGGCTCAAAAATAAAATTCTTAGCAGAGAATTCTCTAATCATTTATTATAGAAAACTGTAACCCATTTTACCACCTACTTAGAGCTTACTATTAATCAATAGAAAAACACTCACCTGGCTGGGCCTTTGATAAGCACCCACATAGAATGAGGCTCTAAGAAGCAGTTATAAGGAAGAAATGTCATCAGCTCATCTCCCTCTAGACTCATAATTTTCATGTCATCTGGAAAAGGGCAGTTCTGACCTTGAAGTTGTTAGAAAGTGCAACCATCAAATGGGAAAGTAAACTTTTCTAATTCCAGGAAAACAATGCAGTAGAAACAGCTGAGCTCTGGGTTTCCCATGTGAGAGCTCTTCTCCCCAGGCCATATCTGTCTGTGTAGATTAACTGCGCTCAGGCCTTGTGAACAAAACCGAACTAGCAGCATTGCTTTTAACAAAAGCAGACGAACATTTCAGATTCCCCCATGGTATCCTTCCTTTTTCCAAAACTTTCCTGATCATCATCATACTTTCTTCAGGGACTCATCTATAAAGTATTAACACTTTTGTTAAAATTAAGAAACTGCCACCTCCTCCAAACACACTTAGGAAAAGCAATCTTTCTTACAGAGAGCACAGAGAGGAGGTGATGTAACAGTACTATCAGCAAAAGCAGGCTGTGGAGCTAGGGACATAGCTCAGTTGATTAGACTGCATGCCTAGAAAGTATGAATCC
>NW_026069583.1:6146-7277 GCF_014885135.2 Alexandromys fortis
CTCATGAAAATTGAACAGTAAACTTCTTGAATATCCCTGGGTCAAGAGAGCGAGAGAGAGAGAGAGAGAGAGAGACAGAGAGAGAGAGAGAGAGAGAATAACTTCCAGGAATTCAATGAAAATAAAGGCACAATGTATGCAAACCAATGAGACACTATGAAAGCAGTGCTAAGAGGAAAGTTCATAGCACCAAGACCAACATAAAAAAAAATGGAGAAAGATCACATAAGTGACTTAACAGCACACCTGAAAGCTCTAGAACAAAAAGAAGCAGACTCAACTAAGAGAAGTATAAGACAATAAATAATCAAATTGAGGGCTGAAATAAATGCAATAAAATGAAGAAAACAATACAAAGAATCAATGCAACAAAGAGCTTGTTCTTTGATAAAAATCAGCAAGATAGACAAACCCATATCCAAACTAGTCAAAAGGAAAAGAGAAAATATCCAAACTAACAAAATCAGAAATAAGCAAAGGTACATAACAAGAAATACTGAGGAAATTTGAAGAATCATAAGGGTATAATTAAAAAAAACTATACTCCACAAAATGTGAAAACATAAAATAAAAGGACAATTTTCTAGACAGCTATCGTATATCAAAATTAAATCAAGACAATGTATGCAATTTAAATAGACCTATAGACTGAAAGGAAATAGAAGATGTCATAAAAAAAACCTCCCAACCACTCCCCCAAAAAAAAGAAAAGAAAGATACAAAAAAAGAAAAGCCCAGGGCTGGAAGGTTTTAGTGCAGAATTCTACAAGAACATCCAACAAGAGCTAATAACTACAATCCTCAAAGTGTTCTGTATAATAAAAACAGAAGGAACATTGCCAAACTTTTTGTGAGGCTACAGTTACACTGATATCAAAACCACACAAAGACTCAACTAAGAAAGAGAATGACAGACCAATCTCACTCATGAAAAAGCATTTGACAAAATCCAACACCCTTTCATGATAAAGGTCTTAGATAGATCAGGAATAAAAGGAACAAATATAAATATAATAAAAGCAATATACAAGTCAACAGCCAACATGAAATTAAATGGGAAGAAACTCAAAGCAATTCCACTAAAATCAGGAACAAGACAAGGCTGTCCACTCTCTCCATATCTCTTCAAGT
>NW_026069584.1:0-1581 GCF_014885135.2 Alexandromys fortis
ATCTTATAATATATTAGCTAGAGTATGCTCCTGCTATTCCCACCTGCTGTGCAAGGTCTCATGGAGTGGTCCTGATTTATTTCTCTTTATCAGAACTTTTTTTCAGACAGAGACACACTTTTTTGCCCTGGATGACAGAGAACTCACAGAGATCAGCATATATAAGGCATATGTGCTTATTTGCTCAAAAATAATTGACTATCCTAGAGTCAATTCAAAGGGGAGGAAAGCTCTAACCTAAAGCTCTAAGTCAAAGATGCTGTAGCAACTTGGAATTGACTTGGCCCACAATTCTCTAGCTTCACCTCCAATGACTCTGCATTTAGAAACCTGTGTTGGTACTTGACAAAATATTCTGTTCCCCACCATATTTGTATTATAATACTACTCTGAATGCATACACGGACACACACAGACACAAACACGCACACACACACACACACACACAAATGACTGTGAGTCATTCTATGCTTTTGCAATAACAACTATCCTCTTTTCAGGTGAATTCTCTCATTTGACTACATAGGCACCTGTATTTGTATCCCTAACACCTACTTAAGATCTGGCATGGGGCACAAGCTTATTTTTTCCAAAGGAAAAGGAAAGGCAGAAACAGGAGGATCCTGGGGTTTGAAAGCTCCAAATTTAGTGAAATCCCCCATTTCTCTCTTACATACACAAATGGTGGAGAATAACTGAGGAAAGCACCCAACATCAACCTCTCATATCTTTAAGTATGCACACATATTAGCAGTCTCACATTCATATACATATGTATACATACAAGCATGTAGACACACACACATATATGCATAAATGTGCAAACATAAATTTAATTTATGTTTAAGTTCCATTGTATATTTAAACTATAACTATGATGACAGAAATATCAAGTGCTTAAACTATTTTCCTCCCATGCTGAATTAACAAGCATTATAATTTTGTATTTATTTTAATTTTTGCATTATTATTTTTTTCTTTTTCTCCTTTTGCCTTGTCTATAAAATTTTAAATCCATTGGTTGTTGAAATAGGAGTGGCAGGGCTGCGTCCCCAGCACCCCAGCCGTCTGCTAGCTTATGCCCGAAATAACAACACACAAACTGTATTCTTTTAAATACTGCTTGCCCATTATATCTAGCCTCTTCTCGGCTAACTCTCGCACCTGGACTAGCCCATTTCTAATAATGTGTGTAAGCACCCCAAGGTGCTCTTAGGAAGATTCTAGCCTACGTCCAACCTGGGTGGGAGCTGCCTGGGAGAGAGGAGCCTGGCGTCTCTGCTCCAGAGCAGAGCTATCTCGCATCTCTCCGGGAGCAGAGCAGAGTCTGACCTCACTTCCTCTTCCTCCCAGCATCCTATTCTGTTTACTCCTCCCACCTATGTTTTAACCTATCAGGGCCAGCCAAGTAGTTTCTTTATTGCTTAACCAATGAAATCAACAGATTGATATATGACACTCCCACATCATATATTAATTTATTGAATTTTTCTCTTATAAAAAAATTTATTGAATTTTTTGAATATTCAAAAATTTATTGAATTTTTATCTTATAAAAAGATTAACTGAGAGTAAATAACT
>NW_026069584.1:5634-7275 GCF_014885135.2 Alexandromys fortis
ACCCATTTTTCTCTGGTCTTTTTTTTGTAATATAATATCACTCAATAATATTCATTGGGGATATTTATTTTCTATGTGAATATACAGTACACCAGTCAGGCTAGACAGATATTCTGGATGCCTTTTTCAGCTACTATAATAAAAGGGTAAAAGAAGATGACATTTTTTTTCTAATCTCTTTATTTAGCCTTTTATATTTACAACATTGTATGCTGCGATATACAATCAAGTTTTATATGATTACATATATAATATTGTAATAATTATTCAACATAAGCATCTTATATTCTTAGGACAATAGAAAATGGTCAATATGTATAGCCATATCTATCCTCATGATAAAGCCTAATCAAAAAGCAAACCTTTAATGTCTAAGTGTGAAAATACCTTAGTATTATTGGCTGTACATATGTACTGGAAAAGAATGTAAAATGTAGCCACCCCACAGCTTTTTTCTTTTTGGTAGCTAATAACTGGAACACAAGTCACATTTGAAGATTTAATTTAAATGGTAATATAATATTGCTTTGCAAAGTGGAATAAAAACTGTTATTGTTATTCTTCATGGTAAGGTTGAGGAGTTTTGAATCACTGTGGAAACATGTCTGTGCGTTTGTCTAGGCTCTTCTTTCAAAGGAGGTCTAACCATGATTGAAGTGTATGGACAGAATCTTCCAATGGACTGTAGTCCAGGACTGAACACAAAGAAGAAAGTGAGCTGAAAACTGGGATTGATCGTTCTCTGCTTTTTGACTGCAGATGAAATGAAATTGCCTACTGTGGCTTCCGTGCTTGACTGTCGCTCTGGGGAGCCAGCATAAGACTTCCTTCTTCAGTTACTTTTGTCAGGTATTTTGTCACATCAAGAAGAAAAACAATACACTGAGGACATATTTAACATTTATCCATTTACCCATTACAAGAAAGTGTTGCTAATAATCCATACAGGTATATACAATCATATAGCCATATATATCCACATATATGGATCCATATCTCACATACACATACACATTCATGTGCATGCACACACATGCATACATATTTGCCTTGAAGTTATAGAACTGTGAATAAGCAAGTAATGTAAAAAGAAAAATAGGGTGTATGAATTAATTGCTCATGTGGATGTGATCTCTCTTTGTAGGGGAACTGGTATTAGAAGTAAAGCAAGAAGCAGATTTATCTAAATACCCATTCCCTTCAAGTATTTGATTTAAGGACATGCGTAGCATGCATAGAGGAATAGAAGACAATGAAACTTTGAAGATTATTCCCACTGCAATTCTGTGAAAAAAATGTCAACACAATATGTGGAGATATCTGACAAAACACCAGCTGCAGCACCTGTTATTGCTCTTTGTAGCCTGTGATAAGTAGATGCATTGAGCTCTCTTACTCCTGGTGGTAAAAAATACTCTTCTTCTACCCTGGTATTCTGCCAAAATTCCTTTCCTAATCTTATGGCTAGTATTATATGTCAGCTTAAATATATCTTTTTTTTTTTTTTTGAGTGAAAGCTCATGATTTTATTGTCTTCATAACAAGGTCAGCTTAGAACTGGATCACTTGGCCCTTTCTCTTCTTACCACCACCCAGTTCAAAATGCTTGCATCTCTTAATAGCCAGCATCCTCTTAGATCT
>NW_026069585.1:0-1011 GCF_014885135.2 Alexandromys fortis
TCTTTATGTTGTTGAATGTGTTCTAACACTACCATCTGTCCATCTATTCCTCCAGTGGGTGAAACTGTGGCCTGAGGAATATTGGTCTTAGCTCTTTGAAATTCTTGTAAAATTCTACACTGAAACAGTCTTGCCCTGAGCTTTTCTTGATTGGGAGACTTATGAGGAGTGATTCTATTTCCTTAGGGGTTATAGGTGTATTTTTTTCTGTACTTGATTTAATTTTGGCATATGATACCTATCCAGAAAATTGTTCTTTTCCTTTAAATTTTCCAATTTTGTGGGGTACAGGTTTTTGAAGTTTGACCTGATGATTCTCTGAATTTCCTTGGTATCTGTTGTTATATACACTTTTTTATTTCTTATTTTGTTAATTTGCATAGTCTCTTGGCCTTTTGGATAATTTGAATAAGGATCTGTCTATTGTGTTGATTTCTCAAAGAACCAATTCTTTATGTCATTGATTCTTTGTATTGCTTTCTTTGTTTTTATTATATTGATTTCAACTCTCAATTTGATTATTTCCTTGCATCTTCTCTTACTGGGTGAGTTTGCTTCTTTTTGTTCTAGAGCTTTCAGTTGTACTGTAAAAGTACTAGTGTGAAATTTCCCCAGATTCTTTATGTAGGCACTTGGTGCTGTAAACTTTCCTCTTAGCACTGCTTTTAAAGTGTCTCATAAGTTTATACTGTGTATTAAGTTTCATTGAATTCTAGGAAGTGTTTAATTTCTTTATTTCTTCCTTGACTTAGGGGTGACTCAGTTGCCCACTGTTCGGTTTTCATGATTTTGTGGGTTTTCTGTAATTAGTGTTGTTGTTGAATTTTAACTTTAATCCATGGTGATCTGATAAGACATAGGGAGTTTTTCCCATTTTTTCAATCTTTTGAGGTTTGCTTTCTTACTGAGTACGTTGTCAAGTTTTAGAGAAGATTTCATGAGGCACTGAAAAGAATATATATTCTTTTCTTCTTGGGAGGACTGTGCCATAGATAGCTATTAAATACATTT
>NW_026069585.1:5394-7234 GCF_014885135.2 Alexandromys fortis
AGAGAGAGAGAGAACACTTTTAATGTTATTTTTGTACGATTGAAGCCATTGTTTACTCTATTACATGGTTTTCATTGATGAGTGACCTACGAAAAATAATCTTAAAGAAAGTGATCAGTCCTGTAGGTAAATAGTATATTACTACAGGACCAACCCATGGTACACAGTACTCCATTCTCTGGGTTAGAGGATCCTGATTTAATGCTTTTTTCTAAGCTTACCTTTTAGAAAAGGATATTTGAATCATACTTGATGAAGTGTTATGACAGGAAGATTATCTGCAAATTTAAAAATCAATGAAAGAATTTTAGAAAATGTAATTTAGTATATATCACAAGGAAAGAGATGGCTTTTAGAATTTAGAACATCTTCAGAAAATGAGAATGAATAGGTAAGTACATTTTAATTCATTTTGTTACATGAAATCCATATAAGTTTGAATCCTCTGGGTATTCTGGGAACAGAAAAAAAATGTTCATATCCAAAATGGCTTCAAAATATGAATTCATGTGAATTCTTAATACTAATGAGTCATCTCTTCAATCAGTACCTTTGTGACTGTGTCCTTCCGAAAGTAATACTAAGATTTTTGTGTGCAACTCGGACAAGGATCTAAGAGAGATTTTTTGAACATCAGTTTTATATGTTTACCTGTGTATTTTAGGTACACAGGTATTCAGGCTAGGCACCAAGGCAGCATAGACAAGAGAACATTAAAGAAATATGAAAATTTCATGACTATAAATTTTCAGGTATTTATTAAAATAGTATGTCCTATTTTGTATATATTATGGCAATTTCAAATGATATTTGTATTTTCATTATGCACTGAGATCTCATTAGAAATGTGTTAATGAAGATTTAAATTCTTTTCAATAAGATTTATTTTTATTATGTATATATATATATATATATATATGTGTGTGTGTGTGTGTGTGTGTGTGTGTGTGTATGTGTGTTTATCTATGATTATATGCCATGTGTATATATGGTGTATGTGAGTGCCTCAGGATGTCAGAGTAGTGTGTCAGGTCTTCTGGAACTTGAGTAACAGGCTGTTATGAATCACGTGGTATGGGCACTGTTGATTCAAACTCCAGTCCTCTGGGGGTAAAAAAAAAAAAAAAAAAGCATGTGCTCATGCTCTCTAAACCATTTCCCAGGCCTGCAGATTTTGATATGAAACCTTTGGAAAGATAGTGAAGACATTCAAATGCATTGTGCAATTGTTTATGTTAACATTCTAAACACAATGAATAGTTTTATAACAAGTTTAAACATATACTAAGTAGATTCATTTTCTCTTTCAAATCCCTGATGGAACAGGCACCTATGTGTTTGGATCAACTGATTCTCCTTTATAACATGCTAATTTGATTTTATTTTAATCAGATTTCAGGTCATAATTTTAATCTTTAGACAACTGACCTTGCAATCCTCCAGAGCAGGTCTCTTATCCTATTTTAACTACGTAATTATTGGAGAAAATTAATATTCTCTTTTGACAAAAGTTATAATTTACAACTGGCATAATCTGAATTTAGATTTTCTGTTCCACTAATTTTGCTCATAACAATTTATCCCTCTGTATCTCAATTTTAATTTATTATAGGAATCACACAGTTCAATTATTAAAGAAACCAAGAGAGAAGAAAACCTTTCAATGTTTTTGACAGCTGTCCACTTGTGTGACATACACACAATGGTTGATTTAGTTATTGTTTAGGCTAGCCAGGAGTTCTTTATAAAGTGTTGATGCACAACATTCTATTAGCAGATGAGTGTAACTAAAGAGAGCTTGATGTAGATTTCCCCTCTGCATGCTGTGAATACCATTGGT
>NW_026069586.1:0-1692 GCF_014885135.2 Alexandromys fortis
GGGGGAGGGAAATGGGAACTTTTTTTTGCAACAACTAAAAAAATAAAAAAGTAAAAAATAAAAATAAAAATAAAAAAGCCTTCATCATAATTGCTTTTTCGGGACTTTTCAAATAATCCCAGTGTATTGCTATTGCCCTTTTTCAGAGGTGGAAGGTAAATCTACCTCGCTCAAAATACCATTCATTGCAGACACAGGACTCAGAGGCTCTCAGTCAGATCTGATCTGAATGCAATGCCTCTTTCCTGAGGACTAGATATCAGGGTACCAGATGGTGTCAGACAAGCTCCCTAAAGACGGAAGCAATCTATGATAATAATATTTACATGTTATTTATGTATATATTATAATAAACATATTATATTAAATATTTACAATACAAATGATATATTATTTATATGACTATAAAAATTATTATGACATACAAATCTGTCAGAAGTATTCTTTAAAATAATAAGTATCACCAATTTACTTTGGATTCTCTGTCTCAACTTTGAGCTCACACTTCTGCCATACCATTTCGTAGTAAAAGAGTTAAGTATTCAGGAGTTAGATGTGCAAGATGAACATAAAATTAGAATTGAGTAATCTAAGGCTACTATTTTTTCCTTCTTAGAGTTTTGAAATAGTAATTTTCCATCCAAATAATCAAAGAAAATCTACATTACATATGATTTTAATCATCTCAGTATGATTAAAATTGGAAATGTTTTTGACTTTATTTGTAAATAAGAAGTCTCTTTTTGCAATGCATTTTTATAAACTCTTCATTCAACATTAGTTAACATCTTGTAATTTGAAATTAGTAAAATAGAACAGGATCAATAATACTCAAAAGCTAGTATTTTACTTTCCAAATGATATTGATAATTTTCCTTAATTTTAGAGTCTTGAGTGTAAAAGGGACTAATTTTCAGCTTATAACTCACTTATGACCTTTATCTTCAGTTAGTCATGAGCAATCTAAAAGCATGTACCACACTGCATGCAGTTCCAAAGGGGAGAAAGGACAATTTACAATTGCTATGTTGATTTCTGTATTTTTTTCTTTTCCTCTCTCTCTCTTTTTTTTTTTTTTGAAGGAACATTTTATTTGAGCTCATGGTTCCAGGGTTCCAGAGGTATTGTCCACAATGGTAAAATCACATGACAGCAGGTAGCCAGAGTAGGAAGCTGAGCCAATCACATTTTCAACTAAGCCTAGAGAGGACATTTCTCATTTAAACCACCACATTCTATTTCCTGGTCTCATAGCCGCATCATAACGCAAAATTTCTTAGTCCAACTGGAAAACTCTCCCTATTCTTCTATAGTGTCAACATTATTTAAAAATCCAAAGTCAATTTCTAAATGAAAGAAAATAAACTTCAGATGGAAGAGTTAGTTTTCATTTTGGTTTAGGTTCTTGTCCTGTCTTGATTTCGGTTTCTGTGACTTCCCCAAACTTCATGTCTTGCCCAACTATTCAGTAGCTAAGAAACTTGTATGCTTTTTCAAAACATATATCACTAAATGAAAGCAACCTGTGTTTAACAATCTTAACCTCTCTTCTATATCATCTCAGAAATAAGCAGCATTTGCTATGTTGATTATTTTTATTTGACACAAGGAAAGCATTTTTTGTTTTATTATTTATTTATTTATTAAAAATTTCTGTCTCTTCCCCACCACCGCCTCCCATTTCCCTCCCCC
>NW_026069586.1:5018-7446 GCF_014885135.2 Alexandromys fortis
TCTCGCACCTGGACTAGCCCATTTCTAATGATGTGTGTAAGCACCCCAAGGTGCGCTTACCGGGAAGATTCTAGCCTAAGTCCATCGTGGGTTGCAGCTGCCTGGGAGAGCAGAGCATGGCGGCTGTCCGGTCCCTCTGGAAGCAGCGCAGAGTCTGACCTCACTTCCTCTTCCGCCCAGCATCTTATCCTGTTTATTCCGCCCACCTATCTTTTAACCTATCAGGGCCAGCAGTTTCTTTATTGCTCAGCCAATGAAATCAACAGATTGATATGACACTCCCACATCATCTTTTAAATGGACACAATTTTGTTCTACTTTTCAAAATCTCATGTGAAGTCAGGATTAGTAGCAAGTCTGTCATCCACAGACTATGTTGGGAAGACAATAAACTAAAGGCTATCAAGACTAGGTGGAGTTGTATGCTACACAGTGAGACTCTGTCTTTAAAGCCAAAGCAAACTAAACACACATGAAAATACAAATATGGTGCACATCTTTTCTCTTGCCTAGTGTGATACAGCCATTTGTAATTCCCCTTGTTTTCCATATGTTTCCTTGACTATGGTAGAGAAATAAGGGATTGGCTTCTTGTTACCTGCATAATGTTAATTGTGAACAGAAGCAGTTTTTACATAAAGAGTGGTGGTGGATTTTCTAAGAAGAGTAGATTTGTTTATCATTCATTAACAAAACAGTGTATATCCAAGTGAAATCATATGCATCACACTAGATAACCCAGAGGTATGCCTCTGTCATATACTCCTGGGCTATAGTTTTATAAAATGGATGTGTTATCTTTAATGCCATTTATTTTCCAATTATTCATGAAATAGTACCAGATAACCCTCTTATCTTGCTAGAAATATAAGCAAAACCTTAGACTCAATAGCTAATAAATTTAATGTAGCTTTAAATACTTGGTTTCTGAGAAAATTGTCTTTAAATATTAGTGGGGATGCCTCATTAAATATTATTGTAGCTCTTGCATTGATATATACCCAAAACAAATCGTTTCACAGAATTGTATAATATTCATTTTATTGTTATTTAATTCAGAACATATATTGAATTATATCAATCACTTTAAAGAATCTGCATCACTAATCGTAAGTTTTATTACACTAGGACAATGAATATAGTAAACAATAGTAAATAGTTACTGATATTAATACACCTTGCATTTTTGAAGTGGATTTTACTTGGTATGATTTCTTAATTTTAAATATGTTCTGAACATAAAACATTCTGTTTGCTAATATTTTATTTGAGATTTCTGCATTGGCATTCATGCATGAAACTGGCCTCAATTTTTTATATTGTCTTTTGAAAGTTTTGCTATCTCTGGAGACAAAAACTCCTTAAGATAAAGACAAAAAGACCTTTATAGAATATAATGAAATTACAAGTAAAGATGGTTAAACTGTGGCTGAAAAGGTCATGAGAGACTGAACTATGTTTAGTATAAATACCCAATGTTAGAAAATGTCATTCAGAAATTTTCATTTAAAAAGGAATATCAAACACCTCTAATTTTGGAGCAGTGTTGTTTTTAAAAGTGACTTTTTGTGTTCACTATAGTGCCAAAGGTATTAAGCTGTTAGGTAATTGTTCCCATCAAAGATAACTTGAGTTGCAAACGTATGAATCTATGTTTCTAAAACCAAAGTACATAAGATCCCAGATTATTATATTAAACTTAATATTGAAATGAAATATCACCATAGCCTACACTCAGGTTTTATAAAAGCCACACTTCTACTCCCTTTTCAAAAAATAAAAAATAAATACCACTACAGCTATACTTGAAAGTATTTTGCTATGCCCCACCCAATTTCAGTTGTCCCTTGCTCTAGTTATACAATTGTCTGGATGTAGAAAGTCATTAATTTATTATTTCAATCCCTCATATTTTCCCCTGTATCCTTTTGAAATTGGGAGCCTCAGGAAAAGAGTTAATATATTTTTCTCTTTCTAAGGTGTTCTTTGGCCTCCACCTACAATGAATGTCCTGCCTCTCTTTTTAAAGATGTGTCTCCTGCACTATATTTTTTTATCCTCGAGAATCTCTGGTTAGGGTTTGTTTAGGCTATGCTACTGTAAGACTTTGGAGCCATTTTAAAACTGTGAACTTTATTGTGGCTTCTTTATATTATATGGTCTGTATCATGCACCTTTCCACTGCAGTCATATATGGTCAGATTTTAGTCTCCTGAATTATTAATAATTATCTTACTATTACACTCCTATTTTTGAACATTGTTTCGATCATAATCTTAGTGATACTTTTATTTATTTATTTATTTATTTATTAAAGATTTCTGTCTCTTCCCCACCACCGCCTCCCATTTCCCTCCCCCTCCCCCAATTAAGTCCCCCTCCCTCGTCAGCCCAAAGAGCAGTCAGGGTTCCCTGCCCTGTGGGAAGT
>NW_026069587.1:0-2616 GCF_014885135.2 Alexandromys fortis
ATCAGGGTTCCCTGCCCTGTGGGAAGTCCAAGGACCACCCACCTCCATCCAGGTCTAGTAAGGTGAGCATACAAACTGCCTAGGCTCCCACAAAGCCAGTACGTGCAGTAGGATCCAAAACCCATTGCCATTGTTCTTGAGTTCTCAGTAGTCCTCATTGTCCGCTGTGTTCAGCTTTCATTCTTTCCCTTTGCCCAAGAATCTATGTAAAGTTTCTCCATTCTCTAGGATGCATCCTACATGCCAAGATCTACCAGTTGAGACTGGGGAGGAGTCGAGGTACTTGGCTTTGGATTGCATTAAAATGTCCTGAGATTTTCTTTATAACTTAGTTGCCCTCTGTTTTTCCAATATCTTATTTAGTCTGTAAAATATAAATTTCTAGAGGAGCCTTGCACAACCTACCAAAAGGTGGGGCTTTGGGAATTAGCTGGAAAAGTATAACATGGTTGCTCTCTGTGCTACACTGCCTTTTCCTTGAAACAGTGGAGGCTTCTGAAGGGTCGGTAAGTAGAAATAGAGTCTTGGTAGTGCAAGGATCATCAGGATTGAAAAACAAACTCAGCATGCACGACCTGCATGACCACTCTTCTCCTCATTTTAGGTTTAGGAATTGCTTAGGGTTTAGCAGAATTGTGGAAGAGGAAGAAGGCAAGCTTCAGAGGGTTTACATTTTAGTTTGCCACTTTAAAGCTCTGCTGTGTTTTCCAATATATTTACTGAAATATTTCAAAAGTGTTTGTATTTAGGATGGCATGCAAACAGCCAGCATGACGAGCAGTGTGTAATCTCTAAGTAACACACGGTAGCTATCAGCACTAACATCGGAATCGTCCCTTGTACCAAGCAGCTAAAGGTGCTTTTCTCCCCTTGCTACTGACTTTTCTTTGGTTTCTCTCTATAACTCAAATGTGACTTCTGATGTCACCATTTTACTGTCCCAATGTCTATTTTTTTCATTATCACGAATCAGGCAGAGCTGAGCAGTTCCCTTTGAACTCAATTTTCTTCATTTATTTCATTTTTCTCTTGCTCTCCTTTCACTTTTAAAAGTCATGCTCTTATGGTTTAGCACAGTTAGATTTTTCTCTACTGCACGTACTGGCTTTTTAGGATCCTATTCTCTTTGGATGTATAACTTACTCAACCTAGATATAGTAGGGAGGACCTTGGACTTTCCACAGGGCAGAGTGCTTTACCCTCTGGTAGGATTAGAGGGGGTGGATGGGAAGGTTTTTGGAGAGAGTGGGAAGAGGGAGGGAGTGGGAATTTGGATTGGTACTTTTTAAAGTAATAAGTTAATAATAAAAAATGATCCAATACTGACCCAATGTTAGAGTGGGAAAAACAAGATCCCAAAGTAGATTTTCTTTATGATCAACATGAAAGGACATTAAGATTCTTTAGTATTCCTTGTTTGCTATACCACTGAGGCTTAATTCTACCCTTGCTTCATTGGACTAAAATACTTTTCTTAAGTGCTTTCACAGACAATATAAAAATTATTCTTCCCTTGGGATAAGTGTTATGAGACAACCTACAAAGGCTAAACTGAAACCAAGTGATGTGAAATATTTACCATCTGTTTTATGTGTTGTTTACTGTGACCCCAGTTCTCTCAATTATTAAATAATTAATTTGAATTAAATGACCTCCAAGACCTTCCCTTGTAATTCAAATTGTGCCTGTTTTGAGTTGAGTTTAGGGAAGACTGAGATCAGATCTCTAATAACCTCTGGTTTCGAAATTATCCCAGACATCTCGCATATATTTATCTCACTTTATTTAATGCCTCCTCTAATAAGGGATGTTTAAGCAGTACTTCACAGATTAAGAAGCAGAACATTAGTGAGGCTAAATTCCTTAAATGAGGTCATAAAAGTAGAAGATCATAGAAATCGTTTTACTAGAAGCTATGGCTTCCTGCCTGGAAACACTGCTGTATAAGTACTGCCTTGTTTTTAATATACTATTGATTCTATCTCCCAGTGTTTTAGTTTTTGTCTATTACTATAATGTTTCTTAAAGAACACTACTTCCAATAATCTTTTTTTGAGGATTTATTTATTTATTTATTAAAGATTTCTGTCTCTTCCCCGCCACCGCCTCCCATTTCCCTCCCCCTCCCCCAATCAAGTCCTCCTCCCTCATCAGCCCAAAGAGCAATCAGGGTTCCTTGCCCTGTGGGAAGTCCAAGGACCACCCACCTCCATCCAGGTCTAGTAAGGTGAGCATCCAAACTGCCTAGGCTCCCACAAAACCAATAGGTGCAGTAGGATCAAAAACTCATTGCCATAGTTCTTGAGGTCTCAGTAGTCCTCATTGTCCGCTATATTCAGCGAGTCTGGTTTTATCCCAGGCTTTTTCATACCCAGGCCAGCTGGTCTTGGTGAGTTCCCAATAGAACATCCCCATTGTCTCAGTGTGTGGGTGCACCCCTCACGGTCCTGAGTTCCTTGCTCATGCTCTCTCTCCTTCTGCTCCTGATTTGGACCTTGAGATTTCAGTCCGGTGCTCTAATTTGGGTCTCTGTCTCTGTCTCCTTTCATCGCCTGTTGAAGGTTAATATTCAGAAGGATGCCTATATGTTTTTCTTTGGGTTCTCTTTCTTATTTA
>NW_026069587.1:5466-7469 GCF_014885135.2 Alexandromys fortis
TGACGAGGAAGAGGCCAGAAATGGCAACCATGGAAATACTGAAACTATTTCAAAGCAAACAAACATGCAAGATATCATTAAATGTGTAAAACAGTGGCATTACTCTCCACACTAGGAACTTCTAAATTAAGTAATATTGTATTTTTTGAAAGTAAAATAGAGTTAAATCATATCCCCTGTTTCTCCACCTCTTTCCAACCCCTCCATGTAACACCCCTCTCTTTTTTCCCCGTTTATTTATTTATTAAAGATTTCTGTCTCTTCCCCGCCACCGCCTCCCATTTCCCTCCCCCTCCCCCAACTAACCTCCCTTGTCAGCCCAAAGAGCTATCAGGGTTCCCTGCCCTGTGGGAAGTCCAAGGACCACCCACCTCCATCCAGGTCTAGTAAGGTGAGCATCCAAACTGCCTAGGCTCCCACAAAGCCAGTATGTGCAGTAGAATCAAAAACCCATTGCCATTGTTCTTGAGTTCTCAGTAGTCCTCATTGTTCATTCACTCCCTCTCTTTCTCTCAAATGCAAAGCCTTATTTTCTTTAATTATTGTTACACACACACACACACACGGACACACATGGACACACATGTATAAATACAACCAAAATGACAGATGCAAGACTATTTCTATAGTTTTAATCACTTTGTTTTTATTTTATGTTACATTTATTGTGAATCAAATAGTAGGATTTGGGATTTTAAGATGCAAATGACTATCAATACTTAAGTATAAGTCTTAACATATATAATGTCACTATTGAAAAACCCATTTAATGACTTATGACTAGAAGGCAGTTAAATGTGGCAAAGGTCTAGGACATATTCAATTCTAGCTTATGTCGTCAAGTACCTACAGTGTTTTATGCCCTTTTGTAGTCATGTTTGTGGAGCATAAAAGGTCATCTCAGAATCTATCCATAAATAAGCTGTGTATTTTGAAGGCTTAAAGGCTCAATAAAAGTTTGCTTCTTTCCCCCATGAAGACCACCTATGCTGGATTTGTGAATAGAGAGCAATATCGGTAAAATCTTTTCAGAATGCAGCAAAGCACGTGGGTGTTGTCTTGTGCAGGATGCAGATGTAGATAAAGACAGAGAAGAGTGTTAAGTGACAGAGCAGCTCAGATACCACCATGTGCATTGTTTACTAAATAATTTTCACTTGAAAAATGTATCGTGTGAAATATTACAAATTCTCTATTTGACCTACAAAATTTTATCTATACCTTGAATGAAGGTGCATTTATCACACCTACAAGCAACAGAGCACTGGTAAGAGAAACTAATATTCAGGGGTGGAACAATGAGGATGAAGATTTTCACCTGCACACTTTAAAAAATTAAAAAAAATTAAATGATTTAAATAAAAAATTAATTTAAAAATAATAAGAATGATGAAAAATAAACATTGAACATCTCAATTCTTTGTAATGTGGTATATTGCAGAAGCACAGAAATGGAATTCATATGCAACCAGAAGCTTTAATAATTCAATTGAAAATCATAATGGTAGACAATGTTGATGAGGAAATATTATAGAGGATTCTGAGGTTGTTGATAAAAAAAAAAAACAGATTTAGTGCTGTTGCCATGGTCAGCAGACCATGAAAACGGATCAGGGCTCTTGGAATGTTTTATTTTTTTTTTTTATTTCTTACTTCATTTTTTTAAATTAAATATTTATTTAATCTTTTCCATAAAATATATTTTGATCATATTTCCCCTTCCCAAATTCTCTCAGATACTACCATCTCTCTATCCACCAAACATCAAGTTCTTTCTGTCTCTCCTTCATAAAAAAATCTAAACAAGCAAACTTTGAAAAATCAACAACAACAAAAAAAACTTACTCAAAAAAAAGGAGAGAGAGAGAGAGAGAGAGAGAGAGAGAGAGAGAGAGAGAGAGAGAGAGAGACTACTCCTGACCATGGGTCTGTCCTGGAGTGTGATTGATATATTCAGTGAGGAAGACACTCCATTGAAGAAAACTGTTTTTTTTTTCCCACGC
>NW_026069588.1:0-2404 GCF_014885135.2 Alexandromys fortis
TTGTGAGCCACCATGTGGTTGCCGGGAATTGAACTCAGGACCTTTGGAAGAGCAGGCAGTGCTCTTAACCACTGAGCCATCTCTCCAGCCCCCTGGGCCTCAGTTTTCTCATATATACAATGAAAGAATTAGGCGAGGTCTGTATGTAATGAAAGAATGTAATCATAAACACCTGTGGAACTTTATCAAAGGGCAGATAACGCACAGAGATTTTTAAGGTGGGGCAAGGGGGCGTGCATTTCTCTACACTGGATATCGAACCCAGGAAAGTCCTGTGTGGGTTCACCGCTAGCCACGCCCCCAGCCCTTGGGTGGACTCTTGCACACGTGGCCTGAATCAGCCATTCAGGTGATTCCGGTACACGGATGTGGTGGAGCCACTTGAATTAGACCGTGTCAGAGATTCACTGGCAGGAAGGAAGACAAATTGTGTCTTTGCCCCACAGGGGCTGAACTCAATGCTTTCTGCTTTTTCTTCTTCCCTGCCCGCTCACTTTTTCACCTCCTCTCTCTGCCTCCCTCCTTCCTCTTCATCTTCCCCTCTGCCTCCCTCCTTCCTCTTTATCTTCCCCTCTGCCTCCTTCCATCCTTCCTCTTTTGTTCATCCATGCTAAATGGCTACCCCATTCTATCGCTAACAAACTCTTGAAGTGTCACTGGGCCCAGTACTGACTATGATGATTCATGGTGATTCATGTCACAGGGCAGAGGCCTACCCCTGCCTGACACTCACTCGCTGCCGGCAAATACAGATGCCTGATGTCAAAGAACTTTGTGAAAATACAGTGCAAATTGTGTTCTCAAACAGTATACCTGCTATATTTTTGTCACCCTGGAGACACCTTTTAGGTAAACTATCTCCAAATTTAAAACAATTAACATAATCATTCACTAATCTGAAGAACAACATCATAAGTATATTATTTTACAGTACATTTGCCATACTCAAAGCATATTTATTGTAATTTGTTTCAGATTAGTAACTGACCCATAGTAATTAGTAATTTCAACTTGGGAGTATTCTCCCTAAAAAGGTATCAGGAAATGGGGGAGAGGGGTGCATCTTATTCCAAAGTACAAGTTTTTCAGAAAGTGCAATTTGCATACTGTTGAAAAAAATAACTTTATCCTACATCTTCTTACATTCCTAGTTCTTATAGTTGTTTAATAAATATTTTCAGGGTTTTGCGATTATATAAATATGTCAATTTAAGAACTGTTACCCAAATATATCACTATAAATCTTAAAAAACTTATCTGTGCCGGGCGCTGGTGGTAAATGCCTTTAATCCCAGCACTTGGGAGGCTGAGGCAGGTGGATCTCTGTGAGTTCAAGGTCAGCCTGGTCTACCAGAGCTAGTTCCAGGACAGGCTCCAAAGCTACAGACAAACCCTGTCTCGAAAAAAAAAAAACAAAAAAAAAAAGTATCTGAAAAATAATGAGTTTATTACAGTTTTTTTTACAATTTTGCATCCTACCTTTAAATATTTTGAATCATAAGATCAGACATTTTAAAATAGAACTTTATTAATATGACTTTTTAGATACACATTTTGTGTAGAGAGATACGGGTCTGCCCTTTCAACAACAGGAATACTGATTCCCATTTCCATTTCTTTTAGTATTATTTATTTTTATGTGCATTAGTGTTCTGCCTGCATGCGAGGGTATCAGGGCCCCTGGAACCGGAGCTGCAGGCAGTTGTGAGCTGCCATATCAGTTCTGGGAATTGAACTTGGGTCTCCTGGAAGAGCGGCCAGTGCGCTTAACCCCTGAGCCATCTCTCCACCCTTTCTATTTTTTTAAGATTTATTTTCTTTGTAGTTGCGGGGAGGGGGCAGGAGGAACAGGGATATGTACGCATGTAAGTGAAGTTGCCACAGTGGCAGGAAGACGGCCTCGGGTCCCCCTGAAGCTGGGGATGTTGTTGCAGATGTTGTGATACACGTTACATGGGTGCTGGGAACCGAGCCCAAGCTCTCTAGGAGAAGAGTGCCCCTCCTAACCATTGAGCCATCCCCATAACCCCGTTCTCATCTCTTTGGATGAAGGATCATTGGGAGAGCAAGAAGGGAGCAGTCTTTTTTTTAAAAAAAAAATATTTATTTTTATTTATTTATTATGTATACAATATTCTTAGGCCAGAAGAGGGCACCAGACCTCATTACAGATGGTTGTGAGCCACCATGTGGTTGCCGGGAATTGAACTCAGGACCTTTGGAAGAGCAGGCAATGCTCTTAACTGCTGAGCCATCTCTGCAGCCCATGGAGCAGTCTTTAAACTGGCTAACTGTAGTTATTCCTGTAGCCAGTATTATTTTCATCCTTGCACAGACATAATTCCACATATATACCATAACGCGAAATTCTTGAAAACCGTACTTCATGCTCTACGCAGAGGCT
>NW_026069588.1:4784-7378 GCF_014885135.2 Alexandromys fortis
TAAGTGATTCTTGCGTATTGAGCCCTAAGGAAAGCATTTATACCTTCCCCTCTAAGACTTAGGGGCCTGGACATCACAGAAGGGAGGTGAGAGACCATGAAATGCCGTTTCCTGTGAAGGGTGCTGGAATGAGTTACCTTTCTGTGCGCTCGTGTTGGAAAGAGCGTTAGAGCAGATAACCTCTATTTCCAGCACTCACATCTTTTTCCAGTTGTATTCACTTATTTTAATACTGACTACAGTTGCTTTTACTCCTTGCATCTTTCAATTCTTTCATTTTACTTTATTTCATTTTATTTTTGTGATTTCATTCTCATCACAGAGTATGTAATTACAATAAAATTTTGATTGGCAGGTCTATATAACTACCAATTCTGTGCTTTAAGAAATTATTAAAATATTCTCAGCAGAAAAATAATAGAAGATATTAGCAGCTGGGTAGCTTATCAGTAAAAAAAAAAAAAAAAAAAAAAAAAAAAAAAGCTAACTGTGAGCGTTATATTCATCATGGGAAATACAGAGGATTTAAAGCTGTGCTCATGTGTGTTTGTATATTCACAGAGTATTAATAGACTTGTTTAAAATGTCCATGGCTTTTGACCAAGGTTTGCTTGAAGATAGTGCCATTTGATTGATTCCTGATATTTTTGAGAACCCCGATGGCATTCTCATTTATTTCAGAGGTAGCAGAAGTGCAGCCGGCAGTAAAGTCCCCTCTGGGTCGTGCTAACCCTGGCCGGTACAGGTTGCACATGCGACCAGACCAGACCCAGCGGAAAGTACTTTCTAGTACGTTGTAATTAGTTAAGCCATTAACTTTTCAGCAGATCCTCAGGACCTCAAATGTCTGTCACATTCTAATGAAGCCGGGCTCAATCATAAGCCCACACTGGGAGGCATGCAGCCAGAGTAGCGGAGCCCACAGGCCTCATTGGCAGCAACACTCGGGGGGGCGCATCTCCCCGCAGGTTCCTAAGTGACTTCGATGTGCCGTGCAAGGGCTCTCTAGATGTGACATTAATAATCACCAGTTGGAATCTGGGTCACCTGAGCCGTGACTCCGAGATCAAACACCGCCCAGTGGTAATGAGTGTGTGAAGGTACCCACTGGGCTTCCTAATGACACCTTTGGCCTCTTTAGCGCTGTTAGGGGCAGAGTGGAAATCCAGCCGTAGGAGCCCTCCGTCTGGAGGCCAGCCCTTCAGGGTACAGCTGGCACCCTTTCATGGGGACTCTCGAGGATGTCCCAGGGCTTCTGTTATCCTCGTTCCTCAAATGGTTACCGAGACCCTTTCATCTTTTCCTGACCATGCCACAGCAGAGTATTGATGCCCATTTTGTGTATTCTCTTGTCAAACAATACTCACTATACTCACATATGCATGTCAGCCTTTAATATTCAACTTTGTCGTGAGTATTTCAACTTGGGGACATGGTTTCCTTGCAGCGTGCCTTTATTGGGTGGTTGCATCGTTCCAGGCTTAGGGTAAGGCTCTAGGAACACAAGCATTAGGCTGGCCCAATCTTGAGAGAGCCCACTGTTGGTAGCGAATAAAAGCACTTGAACTAGGATATATACAGAGGTGAAGGCACAAGCCCTTTTGTCCTGTGTGACCCTGTCTGGCCTTGAACTCACTATCCCAGGCAAGACTGAGACTCAGAGATCCCCCTGCCTCTGCCTCCCGAGTGCTGGGTGTAAAGGCGTGCACCGCCACTGCTAGGTCTTCATTGGTTGATATTTCTTGAACTCTTTTTTTTTTAATGTAATTTATCAAAACAGAGCAAATTTTACCAACTATAATCCAGCTTTTAAAATAACAATCTAAACTACTCTACTTTTGCTTGAAAAGGAATCATGTCCGTTTGTCTGTTTGGAAAGGTGAACCCTCTCCTTAGAGCTGTGGTTGGTTCTTCAATGTGGAAATACTACAATTTCTTGACTTAACACTTTAGAATCTCTTGTCTCCTAGTTGCTACCGATCATGCTTCCAGGCAGTCTGGCATGCGATAAATATTTTGTAGCATATGTGGCTGAACATGCCAATTTCAAAGAGCTTTACAGGCTTTAATTAATTTCCCCAGCATCCAGATGCTCTTGGTTTATTGATGGGAAATCCACAGACAGCAGGGCTCAGACGCGTTGCTTAAATGCATCTACCAAAGCGGTCTTCAGACTTTGATGGCATCCTAGGAGCACCCAAATACTTTATGCGAACATCAGACGACCTGGATCTTAGCATGAAGAGTTCGGTTGCCATGCTGGGGACAGGACAGTTGTTCTGTATCGGGCTCCCTGTTTATCCAGAAGAAAAGTCGGTCCTGTGCTGCAGGCCAACTTTGAATTTTGAATGTTTTTTTCAATGTGTTTTCAATGCCATTTGTCCTAACTATTGCATGTTCCCTAAACTTACTCACTGTTTATGTGAATCCAAGTTTAATTGTACAACCTGTGTTACACGTGGTAACCCCAAGCTGCTGGCTGTAGCTGCTCTCTCACTCCCTTGTCTCCTGGACAGGTGAGGTTCTTGGCTCCGTGAACACATTTGAAGGCTGCAGACAGGAGCAAGCTGGACAAATACTGGGAAAGAGCGAGC
>NW_026069589.1:0-1927 GCF_014885135.2 Alexandromys fortis
AAAAAAAAAAAAAAAAAAAAAAAAAGAACCAATCTTCTTTACATTAAAGGATTCAGCTGAGGCCTTCTGGCCATGCCCAAGCCTCATTGGTTTCCCGTTGCTGCCTCACAAAATAAGGGTCATGTTTCAGCCATGTCGCCACCCAGCTCTACCTCTTTCCGGAGCCCCTCCTATCTCTTCCATTCAGCCCCTCTAGACAACTCCAGCATCTTTGCCTATGGTGTTCCCTCTGCTCTCCAGTCTTTCTCGCTGGACTTATGACCACAAGGGCTGTGCAGTGACCACCGTTGCATGCCCAAGCACCTAGCACAGCCAGTACACAGCGTGTACCTAATTCGCGAGAGAATGAAGTCTGCATGTTGTTTCCTCCCCTGCTCCATCAGATCATTGCCACTGGAGAGCAGAGGTTGACTTTTAGTACCGACGAGCTGACTGTGGTCCAAGACCACATTTTCAGTGAATGTTCGAGGTTTGCCTTAAAAGACGTGACTCTTCCGTGAGAATTGTTATGTCATTAAAGAAGCCAGTGGGGAATTTTGAGAACGCCCCAAGTCTTGGAAACTGTGCTGTCGGCCGTTCTCAGGTGTGCCGAAAGCACTTGTTCTCAATTTAAATGAGACACGGCCCTAGCTTGGCAGGTCATTCACGTGATTTCAGAAGTCTCGTGTGTGGCCCGTCAGCCGGCCTGTGGTGCCAAATTAGCCAGACCACAAAATGTGACAGCAGTGTTTGATGGTACTTGTTGCACTGGAAAAATAAAATTGATAGCATTTCAGCCATATTATTAAATAAGTAATGCACTATCGCAGACATTGACCTGTCCCCTTGAACAACACTGCACATGTCTCGGGCTTAGCAGCCCCAAAAGTAAGAACCAGATCAAGGGTACCATGGTTGGCCTGGTTGGGCGCTACATGCCTGTAATCCTAGCTACTCAAGAGGTTAGAGGCAGGGAGGTCAGTGAGTGCTAGGCCAGCATGGGCTAGTAGGCCAGCTTGGACTAGGACCCTCTGTAGTCTCAAGGGGGATTTGGAGCTGGGTGAATGGGGAAGAGTTCAAAAGAAAGAAAAAAGGACACCAGACTTAGGTTGAGGGTAGACAGCATTAAATAACAACTTCTGCTGGTTACATCCACACAGCCACAGTGGCTCCGAGGTAGATCCAGCTTCCGCTAGTTACAGCCACACAGCTGCAGCTGCTCCAAGGTAGATTCGACGGCACTTCTCCACCAAGAGCCGCTCCACACATTCCCTACCCCACAAATTTTCACCGTCTGAGGACACTTTCAGGTTGTCATGACATTGTAGGGGCATGCGTTTGCGCATCTCGGTGGGCAGAGGGCAGAATGTTTCCAAGCGTCCTACAATGCCCAAGGGTGTCCCCTCACAACAGCTGAAATGTCGACAGAGCTACAGAAGGTTCAAATTCCTGCATTAAATGGTACCTCAGGTCCCTGTGCAGCCGAGTCTGGCACTCTGTGAAATGAGACCACGTGAGTGGAAAGAGAAAAAAAAAAAAAAAAAGGCGACAAACCCCACATCTCTGCAAGCGACACCATCTGATAGAAACCGTGGCAGCAGCTTTTCTCTCTTCTGGCACCTGCCTGCCAGTCAGACTTGCTGTGCTTGCCAAGTCTCTCAACGGCTCGGGTCTGTAGAGCTGAAAAGAGGAGGATATGATAAGCTCCTCCTATCGTTCGCTGGCGTGGTCTATAGCGCAGGAGGCGCGTGTGCACTGCGCGACTGTTTGTTCGTGTTTTCAGCATCGCCCAATGAACTTGCCAAGAATAAGGGTCAAGTGTGTGGTGCCTGTAAAGAGGCCCGGATGATAGATTCCTAGCAGATACGAGTGTGCTGTCAAAGCCCCCTACTTTGCTCCTTCTGGCAAGTGGCTTCCCCCCCCCCCCCCCCCCCCCCCCACACCCCAC
>NW_026069589.1:4498-7162 GCF_014885135.2 Alexandromys fortis
AGCGGCGGGGCTGCGTCCCCAACACCCCGGCTGCTTGGCTAGCTCATGCCCGAAATAACAACACACAAACTGTATTCATTTAAGAACTGCTTGGCCCATGAACTCTAGCCTTTACAGGCTAATTCTCGCACCTGGACTAGCCCATTTCTAATGATGTTTGTAAGCACCCCAAGGTGCGCTTACCGGGAAGATTCTAGCCTATGTCCATCCTGGGTCTGAGGAGCTTCATTGCGTGCATCTGCCAGGGAGAGCTGAGCATGGCGTCTCTCCAGGAGCAGAGCAGAGTCTGACCTCACTTCCTCTTCCACCCAGCATCCTATTCTGTTTATTCCTCCCACCTATGTTCTAACCTATCAGGGCCAGCCAAGCAGTTTCTTTATTGCTCAGCCAATGAAATCAACAGATTGATATGACACTCCCACATCAGGCCCTGAAGAACGGTTTCCTGCCATGTAAATGAAGCTGAGAAAGTCTATGCTATTTATCTCGAATCTGGATTCTAGATGCTTGGTTTACTCATAGCTGAGAGTCAGCTTCTGCAGTCTGTTATTGCGTCCACACCTCTGCCGTAAGCGGGGATCTTGCCATCATTGAATATTCGGTATTTGTCTCAGCGTGTGCTGTCGTGTACTCTTATTCTTCCCTTCTAAAGAGAATATTCTAGGCTATTTTTGTCCTTTCGTTTGTAGCCAGGCTAGTCTAGAAGGAGTGACCCTCTCCCTCAGCCCCCTGAGCACTGGGATTAAAGGCATGCACCACCACCACCCGGCCCAATGCTAATTTTTAATTTCTCTTTTTTAAAATGTCTTATATTTGTTTGCTTGCTTATTTGTTTGTGTGTGTTTTTGTCTGTGGGAGTAGATATGCACATACATGTGCACAGGCCAGGAGGCGGTGTGGGCTCTGCGGAGCTGGAGTTACAGATGCTTACAGGACAGCCAGCTCACACGGCTGTGCCGCAGGCACCATTAACCATTAAAGCCATCTCTCCAGCTCCCCGGGGCTAATTTTTCTATTTCTTCCTCACCCCGCCACCATGGCTATTTTCCCTTTTTAAAAATATAATTTTAACTAAAATATAATTATACCCATCTCCCCCTTCCCTTTTCTTCTAATCCCCCTCATGTACCCAGCCCTCCTTGTTCACCCTCAGATTCATGACTAATTTTTAAAAGCAAAATTCTGAGGTGGCTGGGCATTGGCCTTGAGGACTATAACCTTATTAGAAGCAACTTGTTAAGAATATTAAAGTCGGCCGGGCGGTGGTGGCGCACGCTTTTAATCCCAGCACTCAGGAGGCAGAGGCAGGCGGATCTCTGGGAGTTCGAGGCCAGCCTGGTCTATAAGAGCTAGTTCCGGGACAGGCACCAAAGCTACAGAGAAACCCTGTCTTGAAAAACCAAAAAAAAAAAAATTAAAGTCTGACCCTTTTGAAGCAGTTCCTGGTCAGTGTGAGTGCAAAGTACCTAAGTGTAATCAGCTAGCGGGGAGGTGTGCTCCTCGAGGACAAGGCCCACCTGCAGCTAGCACAGGATGAACCAGTAGAGGTTGCCCAAAATACAAGGCATGGATGGATGGATGGATGGATGGATGGATGGATGGATGGATGGGTGATGGATGGAGAGTTAGAACAACCTCTATCCTGAAACCATCATTCACATGTGAATGGTGAATGTCAGGAGCTGTGCCATCCCCATTCACAAGATATTTCTTCTTCCAGATTTCATAAATACTATCCCCATAAATACTATCTCTATAAATAGAAAAGCAGCTTAGAATATGATGAGAGACCGAGGGGGTGAGAGAGGGATGGGAGTGGGACTATGGGAATGTATTATATGTGTATGAAATTGTCAGAGAGAGGGGTGATGCTGTCTGAAATACCAGCACTCAGGAGGCTGAGCAAGGTGACTGCCGTGAGTTGGAAGCCAAGCTGGGACAGGCCAACCTGTTCGGGGAAAAAAACAAAGCAGCAACAACAACCGCTGTATATAGAAAGTGCTATGGCTAGGGGGACGGCGTACTCAACCAAGTGCTTACTGTAAGAGCATGAGGACCTGGATTTGGACACCAGCACCCACATAAAAAGCTGGGCATGGCAATGCACTGGCTGCAGCCTCAATGCTAGGGGTTGGGGCTTAGAGGGCAGAGAATGGGGGCTCCCTGAAATTTACTGGCCAGCTGGTCTAGTGAAGTCAGTAAGCAATCTTGCCTCAAAAAATAAGGTGCCAAGCAGCTGAGGAACATATCTAACTTTAAGCTCTGGCTTCTACACGCCACCCCCCACACGCGTACACACAGATACAGAAAATCACTATGTAAGAGTTTCACCTGGCCATGTACATACACACAAACACGAACACAAAGATACAGAAAGTCGATGTGTTAGAATCTTCATAGAGGTCCTGAAATTAATCCATTATCAACCTGGGAGGGAGAAGAGAGCGACAGTTAATGGACTTAGCCAGTCAAATCTTCATGATTTAGCTTGGCGACGTGTTGAAATAGGAGCGGCGGTGGGGCTGCGTCCCCAACACCCCGGCCGCTTGGCTAGCTCATGCCTGAAATAACAACACACAAACTGTATTCATTTAAGAACTGCTTGGCCCATGAACTCTAGCCCTTACAGGCTAATTCTCGCACCTGGACTAGCCCATTTCTAAT
>NW_026069590.1:0-4635 GCF_014885135.2 Alexandromys fortis
AGAAAATTCCTGAAGAAAAATTTAAATATAAGTCTGTGGCTTTGTTGAATTAAGCCCCCCCAGTTAAAGATTTAGAAAACACCCATGGTTTGGGCTAATAGTATTGTTGGTGGCACCTATTGTAGCCGGATAGCTGAACAAAGTCTGTGTCTTAAACCAGTGTTAAATCCATCTCAGGGTTCAGAAGAAAACAAGGGGAGTCTAAATCACAAGTGCAGACATGTCTAGGATCCTTGTCCTTCTGGATCCACACTTCCTTCAGGGTCTTCATCATTGTAAATGTTCTCTGCCTGCCAGAGAGAGAAGACAGTTATTTCTTTTCTTCCCTCCCCCACCCCCCTGGGTTTGGAGCCTATCCTGGAACTCCCATAGATCTGCTTGCTGGGATTAAAGGTGTATGCCATTACTGCCCAGCAACAGTTATTTCTTGAAGTCTATTTCCATAATATATTATGCCAAGGTGCCTGATTACAAGGTCCCTGATAACATTTCAAATAAGGCCATATAGTTCTAACTATTCAATGCTGTTGCTGAATAAAAACAGCAGACAATGCATAGACAACATGAATCATAAACACAACAGTACAAACTTGGAGCACGTCACAGCTTCTACTATAGGGCATTTTCACAAAGTGTGACGATCTTCATTCCTGAACTCTTAAACCAGATATATTATTGGTAATAGCTAAAATATAAACCAGAGGTTTCTATGAGACCCACAGAAGTTGATGCTTATAAGCAAAGAATTTCTTTTAAAGATGACAAAAATATTCTAGTATTTTTTTTTGTGATGTGCAACTCTGGAGTAGGAAAAAAACTAACTGAATAGTAAATTTAAATGAAACTACCCAAACTTTATATGCAAATTTCAATTAATAAATGTCTTGAAAAGCTACTTTACATAACAAATACCCACCCCCAGTAGTTGATGAAATGTCTAAGTCTAAAATCAAGTGCGTGGAACCAAGAACCCAGTCACATCAACAATCACCAATACCAGACCTAACAGGCATCACCTCAGGAGGGCTGTAACCCCAAATCTGCAGGATTACCCTGTGACTTCTATCCAACATTGCTATAAAATTTGAGGGTTTAGCAAAAACTCCTTTGACTGGTTTGAAAATTTGCTATGATTCTAAAGAATGAGATTTTGATGTTTATATATTATGCATGTGATCTCTTGCTTCAGCTTTCCCAAAATCTAGGATTATAGAGCTACCATGCACCCTGCTTATTCCTGGGGTATCTATTTTGTATGTCTGTATTTAGAAAACCCAGGGACCAAATGGAAGAGATAGATATAGGAGGGAGCAGAGCGTATTACACTCTTCTAGCAAGTCAATGTGACTCCCAGAATCTGGATGCTCAAACAACCTAGAGCAAGCTAAGAGCTTAATCTCCCTTCCCGACTGGGGAGGCAGAGTTCCAAGAGGTTAATTTTCAGCACTCCTGTTGACTGCCCAGCTGTGAGGACATCCAGGGGCCTCACCAAAACCTTAGGAACAGACTCAGGTGTGGTACAAAAGGCATCATCATCATGAGCAGAACTGAGCTAAAAATCCCAATGGTGGGCTGGAGAGATGGCTCAGTGGTTAAGAGCACTGTCTGCTCTTCCAGAGGTCCTGAGTTCAATTCCCAGCAACCACATGGTGGCTCCAAACCATCTGTAAAGAGATCTGGTGCCCTCCTCTGGGGTGTGGAGGAGGCAGAAAGTTGTATACATAATAAATAAATCTTTAAAAAAAAAAAATCCCAATGGTTTCTTAGCAGAACCATGCCAAAACACAGGTACTACTTATTATATGAACATAACAAACAGAGGCAGTGACCCTGGAGGGTCACTCTCTCTACCTTTTCTTTTGGTCATTTTTCTCCAAAGATAGGCTTTCTCTGCTACCCTGGAACTCACTCTATAGAGCAGGCTCGCATCGAACTCAAAGAGATCCACCTGTTTCTGCCTCCTGAGTGCTGGAATGAAAGGCGCACTTTCCTACCCTGCCTACTTCTTGGCTTTTTGGAGACAGGGTCTCTCTATGTAGCCCTGGTTTTCCTGGAACTCAGTGTGAATTTCAAAAAGCAGAGATAAGATAAACTGTCTCTTAGTTCCCAGCTCACAACTGCCTGTAATTCCAACTCCTCTTTCTGGCCTCTAAAACCAACACACACACACACACAATAAAATAAATCTTTACAGGTGATAGTGATGGCAGCAGTGGGTATGCTTTTAATCTCAGTACTTGCCTTTTATCCCAGAACTTGGGAGGCAGACGCAGGCAAATCTGTGAGTTCAAGGCCAGCCTGGTGTCTACAGAAGAGTTCCAGCGTGGCCAGGACTACAAAAAAAATCTGCCTAAAAAAACAAAACAAACCATTCCTTTCATAATTAAAATGACACAATCCTTACAGTGCCATTCATGATCTATGTCAACTTAAGTCTATATAATAAAAATGACTTATGAAATCTTTAAAGTACCAGCAATAAAAATTAATTTTACATTTTAAGGTAAATTTTAATATATAGTTATGACATTAATACACAAAAATCTACTACCTGTCTATCCTCCTCTTTCAAAAAAGACCAGGGCTTTCAGCAGGGTGTTGGTGGCATATGCCTTCAATCTTACCACTTGGGAGGCAGAGGCAGGCAAATCTTTTGAGTTTAGGGCAGCCAGGGTTGTTACATAGAAAAACCCTGTCTCAAAACCAACTAACCAACCCAATCATCATTTAAAAATCAAGCTGTTGACATCTCCTCAGTCTGCTTAGAGACTTAATGATGAGGTTTGGCTCTGTATTTTTAAGTTCTTGATTTAAATTTAAAATATCTTTATCTATATCAAGATTTAAAGCAGTTAAAGACTGCTTAATGCTATGAAAAAAAATAATCAGAATTTAAAACTGGTAAGTTTCAAAAATCTTAAAACAAAACAAAACAAAAAAAAACAAAACAAAACCCACGTATCTTACATTGCTCACACAGCAGTGACCTGGCTTATAATCCCAGCTCCCCGCCCCTCCTTTTTTTTTATTTTGGTTTTTATCGAGACAGGGTTTCTCTGTAGCTTTGGAGCCTGTCCTGGAACTAGCTCTTGTAGATCAGGCTGGTCTCGAACTCACAGAGATCCGCCTGCCTCTGCCTCCCGAGTGCTGGGATTAAAGGCGTGCGCCACCATCGCCTGGCTCCCAGCTCCCTTTGAGTTCATAGTGTAACAGTTCACAACTCAAAAGCCCCAGCTTCAATTACCAACAAGCTAAACCTGGCCACATAGTAATGACAAAAAAAACAAAATTTAATCTGTGTCATCTTGGGGACTACCCAGGGAAAACTGTTCAAAAACCAAAAAGAAAAAAGTACAAACAAAAACCCAACAGGGAAAACTTCACCTAAACATCGAAGCCACACCTAAAGAAAACGGGGCTGAGATGACAGCTGCATCCAAAGCGTGTGTGTGTGATGATGGTCTCATGTATCTAATGTCCCCTAAATAAAGTGCTGAACACTTACCATCTGCCAAACTTGCATGATATTGTCTTCTGATACAGAACAAATCACCCAAGGTTCATTGGGATTCCAGGAGAAATCAGATATCTTGGCAGTGTGACCACCATGAATAAACTGGAAGAGGGACCAAAACCAAGACATTAAACACAGACATTAAATCATAGCCTACTGCTTAAAGCACAGAAGACTCCAAAGTGCCTGAAAGGTTATAACATACCAGCAACTCTGGTGGGCCATCTTCTGCATCTTCTGGGGACTGTTCTTCTCCAATTTTACTTAACAAAAAAGAATTTTAAGTCAGAAAACATCTCCCTGTGTGGTAGTTTGAATATAACTGGCCCCCATAAGCTCACAGGCACTATTAGGAGGTGTGGCTTGTTGGAAGTGTATCACTGTGGAGGTGTGCTTTGAGTCTCGTATATGCTCAAGCCACATCCAGTGTCTTAGCTCACTTTGTTGTCTGCACAAGATGTAGAACTCTCAGCCACTTCTCCAGACCATGTCTGCTGGCATACTGCCCTGTCACACCATGATAATGGACTAAACCTCTGAATTATAACCTACCCAATTAAACATTTTATAAGAGCTGCTGTGGTCATGGCTGCCTCTTTATAGAAAAAGAAAAACTAAGACAGCCTGAGCACCTATCTTTGAAAAATGTAAAGATGCTGGGTGGTGGTGGTGCACGCCTTTAATCCCAGCACCCATAGAGGCAAAAGCAGGCCGATCTCTGTGAGTTTGATCTACAGAGCAAGTTTCAGGACAGGCTCCAAAGCTATAGAGAAACCCTGACTCAAAAACAAAGAAAAATGTAAAGACAGTAACTTTGCCAGGCTCGGCACTCAGGAGGCAGAAAGAGGTGAAATTACTGAGTTTAAGGTCAGTCTGGTGCACAGTTCTAGGATAATCAGGACTACACAGGGAAACCCTGTCTCCCCAAAACAAACAACAAAAAACCAACCAAAACAAATCTGTAACTCCACGGATAGGGTAACTAACACAAAACTTACCTTAAATCCCACACATTCAACCTACGATCAGTACCGCTAGAAGCCAAAATAGTCTCATTGTGAGGTGACCACTGAACCTAAATCCAAGTGAAGAAAAATTCAACAAATTAGAAAACAGAATAT
>NW_026069590.1:4966-7323 GCF_014885135.2 Alexandromys fortis
GGGAGGGGAGGAAAAGAAAAAGGGAGTGAACTGAGTATAAAGAGTAACATTGATGTACAGGTAGGTACATCACTTCCAAAACCTTGAGAAAGGGTCTCATTACTCAATGTGGCTCACACTGCCCTTGAACTTATTCTGTGGCTGTGGTTGACCTTATCTGTTGGTGAATGAGTTGTTCCTAGTGCTGGGATCACAGGTGTGTGCCACTATGCTGGTGTATGAGTTGCTCTGCATCATAGGTAAAAACTCTACCAACTGAGCTCCATTTCCAGGTGCTCTGATTTGTGAGCTTTTCAAGTACTAGAATTATTGGTGTGTACCCATATTCTGTACAGAGAGAGGGAAAAAAGGAGAGAAGGGGAAGGAAGGGAAGAGAGCAGGCAGCACAGGTTTCTCTTACTTGGAATATTTCATCCTTATGTGATTCAAAGGAATGCAACTTGAGTTTCAGATTTCTCAGATCCCACAAGGCAACAGTCTACATACAATAAGAAAAAGAAATCAAGATAAACTTATTTAAGAAAAGCCTAGGGCCAGAAAGATAGTTCAGTGGATAAAGATGCTTGCTGCCAAGCCTGGTAAAGAGTCTGGTCCCAGAATCCACAGTGGAAACAAGCTCTGGCAAGTTGTCTTCCAACCCCCACACAACGTCACTGTATATATACACACCTATCCCTGCCAAATAAGTAATTTAGTGTGTGTATATACACACTTGTTCCATGACAACCGTGTAGAGATCAAAGGCTAACTTGTAGAAGTGGAGCTGGTAGTCATTTGTCTTGGGGACTGAATTCAGATATTTAGGCTCAGCAGCCTGATAAGACAAACTTTAAAACATTAACTAAGATATCTTTGCACATTTAAAAGATACTGAAGATAGCTTAGTGGTTAAGAGTACTTAGTACTCGTCCAGAGGGTGGTTCAGCACACACTTGATGTGTCACAAATGTATGTAGCTCCAATCCCAGGAGATCTGACACTATCTTCTGGTCTCAATGGACACCAGGCATATATACCATGCTGAAAACAAGCACGTAGGTGAAATTCCCTTAACCATAAGATATAAAACCTGAACAACTCAAACAAAGCAAACTGACCTTGTCAGCTGATCCTGTGGCAAGAATGAACTCACTGTAAGGATTGAAAGACAGGCAGTTCACTTCAGCAGTGTGAGCATCGACTGAGTGGCTTGGCTTGGAAGTATTGTTTGAACGAGTATCCCAACTTCATTTAAGAAGAGAAAACAGGAAACGAAGCTTGAAATGGTGACTAATACAATACTCTGAACATACATATTAAAAAATAAACAACGGGGTCCACTCACATCATAAGTTTCTGGTCATCAGCAACCGACCCAAACAGAGATTCGTGGAGCAGATGCCAGGAAACGTCCTCTACTACTGCTGTATGCCCCGTGAAGATGGTCTTCGCATCCACCACTTTTCCTTCCTTTGGAACTGCACTGATGTCCCACAGGCAGATGGTCTTAAAGATAAAATTAAGCATTATATAAAAGACTCTCACTTCCCCAACATATCCCCCAAAAAGAAGCCAAATTGCAATAACTCCAGATTTTCTTCAAAACTAAAAGGATACGCACATGGTCATCTGAAGCACTGAGTAAGTGCCCGCTGAGATTTGGATTCCAAGAAAGACCATAACCTTCCTTCTGATGTCCGCGGAGACGCAAATCTGGGTTGCATTCTCCAGAAGGGTCTGCAAAGTAACAGACATATCTAGACTATCCAGCCCATTGCCTCTCTGGGTTTATTAAGCAAAATGATGTCAAATGTCTATTATACAGCTCACAACTGTCTGTAAATCCAGCTCCAGATCTGACACACCTTCATACCAATGCACATAAAATAAAGTTAATTACATTATATATAAAAAAAATTAACAGGGGGCTAGAGAAATGGCTCAGAGGTTAAGAGCACCAGCTGTTCTTCCAGAGGTCCTGAGCTCAAGTGCCAGCAACCACATAGTGGATTGTAACCATCTATAACGAGATCTAGTGCACTCTTCAGATTTTAAACAAATCTTTAAAGAAACAAAATACCTATCATACAAAATACAAACCCATTATGGCCAACTATATAATGCTCAGTTGCAAAATTATGATTTCCTCTACATAAAGCATCGTTTCACTTGAGAAGCATAAAAATACCCACACATCAATAAAACATAAGATGTTAAATTATAAAAATAACAGAATATTTCTGAGTAAATGGAACCTGTATCTGATTAAAAAGGGGGAAGTACCTGGTTTAGAAGGATGCTTTGTGTAGTCAAAAACAAGCACATCACTGGATGGAGTCTTTGTTGCAATGATGCAAGGGTTCTGGGGCATGTACCGA
>NW_026069591.1:0-1197 GCF_014885135.2 Alexandromys fortis
ATATATTTGCACAATGGCATATTATTCATTTTATAAAAAAAGAAATTAGATTTTTAGGTAAATGGATGGAATTGAAACAATAATTCCAAATGAGGTAATGAAGACCCATAAAGACAGGTGTTTAATGTTTTCTCTTATTTTAAGATGATACCCTTTATTCTTGAATATTCATCCTGTATTTTGAATAACAATAGAGATCAAGACATTAGTAAGGTACTATGGGGAGTAGGGATTTCAAAGGAGGGGGAAGATATACAGTTCATAAAGGATTAAAGGAGAATGAAAAACAGGAATGGATAAATTGGTGTTCAAGTTGGAAAGGTGGACTAGAAAGAAAAATATAAGGAGGCACACTACACACCTCTTTAAAAAAGTATCAAAGGCCTGAAAAGATAGCTTAATACTAATTTTTCCTATGTGAACACAGTACTAGAATGACACCTAATGTCTTATTACTAGATTCATAGATCAGGTCATCGCTCAGCCTTTGTTAGTTAAAATTCTTCTTGAAATAGATACATAAATTCCCAACTACTCAATGTGCAGAGAATAAGATACTAGGGCGTGTTCAAGTCTAATTGGGAGAAACATGATATACCTTTCCCTAAGGCTAAGAAAATTTGCAAAACTTAGTCAGAAAGATTCTAAGAGCCAGAACTGTAGGGTAAGTCCAGAAAACAGTGTCTCCCCAAAACATCAGGGCAGCTGCACATATGTGCTGACATTAATTGTGACAGTGTGCACAAGAAAGGTGCAAACTAAAACCAGAAAACATTCTAGCATGGACATGGAAAAATGATCATAAAATTCCACAAATAAATGAGGAAATATTAGCTTTGGAAAGTTCTGCTAGTAGGGGGAAATTTAACTTTTATTAGTGATGTGACCTCTGTTGGGTTAATCACATTTCAAGTCCCCAGTTACAAGAGTATTTTGTCCATAGACATTATGAGGGATGGGGAAGAAGACAAAATGACAGAGATCTCTAAGCTGTGCAGGCATGGAGGAGAAGGTGAAGTGGTCTACTATAGGAGACTTAGTTGGGGTGAAACAGAAACTTTTTAAAGATTTATTTTAATATGTATGTAAGTATTAATGTAAGTATGTATTTTCACAGGTGTGCAGGTTCAAAAACGGCAAGAAAAGGTAATAGATTCACCAGTGTTTCCTTTCCTATCACTCCAATATATAAAAATT
>NW_026069591.1:4972-7361 GCF_014885135.2 Alexandromys fortis
GGCAATACACAGATTAATAGAAACAGGTTAAATTCAGATGTAAGGGTTGTCCAACAAGAAGCTAGAGCTAATGGGCCAAGCAGTGATTTAATTAATACAGTTTCTGTGTGATTATTTCTGGGCTAAGTTGCCAGGAACCAACTACAGGGTTTATACTACAGGGCTGGTCTACAATGCAAGCTCCAGGACAGCAAAGGCGACATAGCATAGAGAAACCCTTTTCTGCAAAACACAAAATCAAACAACACAAACCAAAAGTTTAATACCAGCAAATGTGGTGAAATGCCAACTTCTTTCTTGGTTAAGAAACTGAAGGCTCTAGGAAGAAGGGTCAGCTGATAAAATTCTTCCTGCTTAATCATGACAACTAAAGTTATATCACTACAATGTTCTACAAAAGCCTGGTGTGATAGAGTATACTTCTTATCTCAGTACCAGAAAGGAGGAGTAGGTGAATTTTGGAAACTTTGTGGCTAACCAGTCTATCCAACTGCAAGCTCCATGTCCAACAACAGGTCTTTCTCATAGAATAGAGAGCAACTGAAGGAAAATACGGGAGGCTGACCTCTGACACACAAACACCCCCCATACACACACACACACACACACACACACACACACACACACACACACACGTCCTTCCAACCACTGTCTTCCAGTCCTGTCCAATTCAGAGAAGAAATTCATCCAGCTTATTTGGCTCATCTGCCGTTACAAAGGTCTTTTCTTAATCTGAAAGATGTTATTAAAGTCTCATCACATTCTTGTTTTCTGTTTCAATTTGTTTATGTTGTCCACATGACTCTTAAGTTTTCTGTTTCTTTTTTTTCTCAACTCTATGTGTATTACTTCATATTATTACACCCTCCCTCACTTGTGTGAATCTGACAAGATACATGAGCTATGTGGATGAAGAGGGGGAGAAAGAAAAGAAGAAGGCACGACATTATAAGATTTATTGTCTCACATCCTAAAATCCAGAAAACATAGAAAAACAGGAGCTAATTTTTTTATGGTAAATTTTTAGAAATAGTGGTTGTTGATATCAGGCTAGGAATCGCTATCATTTGCCCTTGTACTTTCATCAGTGTTTGTATTTTCTCAGGTCTATGGAACTCAGAACTATTTCTGAATTTCACTTTTTTTTAATTTATATTTGAGACTTTTCTTGTCCTCAAAGATTTCTTCAATGATTTATCCGAAATAAAACTTCCTAAGATATGAGTGTCCTTGTATGGCTGCAACAAGTGGTTAAACATGTGGCTTTCTGATATCTCACACTTTGTAGCTCACGGATCGATGATTGCCAGTTTAGAGAGAGAATCACACATGCCAAAAAAAGGCAGAGACAGACTTTCAGATATGAGGGTTCCTTTAATAGACCACATCTTACTAATCTTGCTTCACTTATAAAAATAAAAGTCTCTAAGTTCTTATTCCAATATTCAAAGTAAACCTAGAAGGTGAAATAACACACTTAGTTTTCTTGTCTCTCTGTGTTTTTGAAGACTTCCCCTGAAATCCACTCCATTTTTCAGTCAGTGTTCACTGTGTATCATAAACCCACCCAGGAGTTTGATTATCACAAAAAAAAAAAAAGAAGAGTTTAGTGAAACACTTCTAGCCATATTGACTGTAGCTAGTTTTCCAGATGTTTTACTGTGAATGAGGACTTTCCATTTCAATGGAAACTTATTTCCTTTTGCGGAACAAGCTTACTCACTTGGCCCCAGAGAAGCATGATAAACAATGATGCACTGTCATAGGGGCTCAGAGGCTTGCACATAAGTCAGAGAGAGAATATTTCAAATTCTCCCACAATTTGGATCCGTCTGAATATGTGTGTTTGTAGGGAGAACAGAGAAACATCCCTTGGTGTGTGGAGAAAATTAGTGATCACTCTCTCAAGGTCCTTAACACTGATACCATTTAAAGTCAGGGGATTTGAATTCCGGAAGGATGTTGAAGCCAGACAATTACTAACCTGTGTGTGAGATGTGCTAGAAAGTGACTATTCAAAGTCACAGGCATTTTCCATCTTATGAACAATGCAACCACACATTCACACATTTTGGAGCTGCTTTAGTCCTTCCCCTGTGAGATGTTCATCTCTCATATCTGTCTACTGGATTCACATTTTGTTTCTGGCTCTTTCAGTAGTATGTAAGTTTAATGATAATGAAGACCTACCTCTCTCATTCCCCAACATATCCATGCACATAGAAGCACCTCTTTAGTCCTATGGACCTGAGGAAATGTTTGTTAAGTATATATATATAAATATTCCAGAGTAGAAACTCAAAACATAACAGAGAAAATTTAATCACATAGAGAAATAGACCCATCCTTCATATTAAAACATGTAGCCTCAAAAGTTTTTTTTTCACAT
>NW_026069592.1:0-1617 GCF_014885135.2 Alexandromys fortis
TATATATATATATATATCAGCATAAAATATAAATATATCCCTTACAAACAAATTTATATGTCAACGGATACATTTATCCACGTTTATCATTTGTTTTTCCCATCCAGATTGGTTGCATGTTCTGGAGACTACTAGAATGGAGTCTCCATGGATAGCTACTAAAATACTTCTTTTTTTTTTTTTGAGGTTTTATTTATAGGATCTTAACACTATAAATATCTCTCTTGGGAGTGCCTTTAAAGCATCCCAAATGTTTTGTGGTGTGGTCCTTTCATTTTTATTGAACTCCATAAATTTGGCCATGTCTTCTTTGACACATTTAGGCTTTATAAATGAGCTGTTTAATTTAGAAGAGTTTGTGAATTCATTAGAAATTCCTTGGCTGTTTGTTTCAATTTGTATTGTGTTATAATCTGTTAGAATTCAGTCATTTCTATAATTCTCTATTGAAATTTGTTCTGCCTGCAAGGATTTAGGCTCTTTTAGTCACCTTCCAGACCCAGCTTAGAACATATATTCTTTGATATTTTGGTTGAACACATCATATATATGAATATGTACATATGTTATTTCTATTTGATATATGATGTCTTTTAATTATGTTGTTTCCCTTAACTTTTAAACAGATGACCTGCCAAAGAAATTGCAATATGGAAATCACCCATTATTGCTGTTTTGGAGTTAATCTATGTCTTAAAGTTCAACATTATTTGTGAAATTTATGTTCAATTTTTGAAGTTTGATGCGTATATTTTAGGACTGTGATATTCTTAATTAATTGCTCACTTAATTAGAATAAAGTATCCCTTTTTATCCCTTCTGATTGATCATAGTTTGAAGTTTATTTTGTATGATGATTATGTATGTAATTCCTGGTTGCTTCCTGGTTCCATTTGTGAAGAATAATATTTTCCATGATAAATTATCCAAACCCAACTGTTGAGACCTAGACACATGAACATTTTAGCAACACTGAATATATACAGCTGGATTATATAAATTGTCTATGTACATATAAGATACATATAGTTACATGTGATATATATATATATATATATGAAGGAGAGGTCATGAATTTTGAAGGTTTATGTAAAGAATTGAAAGGAATAGAGAGCGGGTCAAACTGATAAAAATATAATACTAAGAAATTCTCAAAACAATAAGTACCACTTTGATTACAATGTATTTACAACATTTCTTCCTTCTCTTTTCTGCCTCAAACCCCTCACTTCACTCTATACAACCTCAATCCTTGTTGAATTCATAGTTGCCTGCTCTTTGATTGTCATTATATATAAGCTTAAATATATAGGTGTAAAATTAGATAGTTTACTGTTTTATCTACACACATATAAACACACATTTTTATCTGTAATTTCAGGGTTGACCATTTGGTATTCAATAGTCAAATAAGGGCTCTCTCCTAAGAAGACTACTTTTCCTATCAGTATTTCTTAGCTGCCCATAGTTCTTTGTCTAAGGATGTGGCCCCTTGAGAAATCTACTTTCCATGTGAGTATGTCTTTTTGGTGTTGTTATTGTTCAGATTTTGTTTAGACAGACATACTGTTTAGGTGTCACAAATATTAGCTTCCCTGCTGTGTCTAAGAGACACAA
>NW_026069592.1:4103-7087 GCF_014885135.2 Alexandromys fortis
GAGGGAGGGGAACGGGGATGGGGGAGCAGGCGGGAAATGGGAGGAGGGGAGGAGGTATAAATTTTTAATTAAATAATATAAAAATAAATAAAAGAGAAAAAGAAAAAAAGAATTTCCATATAAAACATGAGAAAGCCTGTTAAAAAAGGGATTCTAGACAAATAAGAATAGAGTCAAGCACAACTTCTTTGCTCCTGCAGGCTATGTTAGCTGACAGTGAGCAGAGGTCTGACTCCTTTAAGGGAGGTTACCTGAGTCAACTTTAGTGGCAAAAAACCTTTCAGCTCTTTTAAGAGGCTCAGCCACCAAACACTTAATTGTTTAAGATGCAGCCAGCATCAGAGTTCTTGGTGGTGGCATGGACATAGTAACTCCACAGAGTTGTGTCAATAAATATGCCTCATAACAGTACCTCTGCCATGAAGCTAGATTCTCAAATAGCTAAGGAATTGGATGGAGTTAGCCACCAAAGCCACAGCTTTAAACCTAGTCATATCACTAAGCATATTGAAGACTCATATCGTCAGATAAAGATAGAGATATACAGTAAAAACAGAGTCAGATGGGAAAAAATATTCTAAATAATTTAGAGCATGTTTAGAAATATATGTAGGCTTGGGAGAGAGAAGAAAAAGAATAGAGAAAGTCTTTTAAAAAAGAAATAGAGTAGTCAGGCATTACCATGCACATGTTTTTAATCTCAGCACTTGGGAGGCAGAGGAGGGTAGATATCTATAAGTTTGAGGCAAGGCTGGTCTACAGAGTAAGATCTATCACAGCCAAAGAAACACAGAGAACCCCTGTCTCAAAACAACAAAAATTCTATATAAGATAAAGAGTAAAAAAAGAAGGCAAATAAAAATAAAAATACACAGGGAGTCTGAATACTCTATGTTAATATGTTTTCTTTGATTTGTTTGACTGCTGAGGAGGGAACAACAGCTGCTAAAAGACATTTGATTATTAATGCTGCTGGAATAATTGAACCTATATATTTTGAAAATACCTTGACTTCAAAATTTAAGTCAAAAGATATCCTATTTTGGAGAAGAGGTTGTGATTTTGTTTCCACAGAAATGAGTAGCTATGGATTCATTCTGGGTTAAGAATAATAAGATTTGATCAGGATTTTTATTTTTATTTCCTGATAGCTTGTTCAATTTATTTTTTTCAAAGATTTAAAATTTTATCATGCCGGATTTCATTTGTTTGGTTAGAGCTACCCCAAGATAATTTATATTATTTGTAGCTACTGTGTAAGGTGTTGGTTTCCTGATTTTTTTTCTCAGTTTAATTATTACATCATATAGGAGGGTTACTGATTTTTGTGAGTTAATCTTGTATTCAGTCACTTCAATGAAAGTGTTTATCAGCTGTAGGGGTTCTATAGCGGAATTCTTCAGATCATTTATTTTTGCTATCATATTATTATCAAGTAAAGGTACTTTAACTTCTTCTTTTTGTATTGATATCCCCTTTATCTCCTTTAGTTGTCTTATTGCTCTAGCTAAAACTTCAAGTACTATATTGAATAGATATAGGGAGAGGGTACAGCCTTGCCTTGTTACTGAGTTTAGTGAAAATACTTAGAGTTTCTCTCCATTCAATTTTATGCTGGCTATAGGATTGCTGTGAATTGCTTTCAGTATGTTTGGTATGTCCTTTATATTCCTAATCTATCCAACACTTTTCTTATGAAGGGGTGCTGGTTCTGCCCAAGTATTTTTGGACATTTAATGAGATGTTCATGTAGTTTTTTTTTTCTTTCAGTCTATTTATACTTTGAGTTACACTTACTCATTTTTTTTTATATTGACATACCCCTGAATCTCTGGGATGAAGCCTACTTGACTATGGTAAATCACCTTTTGGGTATATTTTTGGATTAATTTACAAGTGTTTTGTTGAGTATTTTGCATATTTATGTTCACAGTGGAAATCGATCTGTAATTCTCATTCTTTGTTGAATCTTTCTTTGATGGTTTTGGGATCAAGGTGACTGTGACTTCATTAAATAATGTGGCTTCATAAAATAATGTTCTTTCTGTTTCTGTTTTGTTGCATAATTTGAGGAGTATTAGCACTAACTCTTCTTTGAAAATCTAGGAAAATTTTATTCTAAAACCATTTGGTCATGAGGTTTATTTTTTCTTTCCTGGGAGGCTTTTAATAACAACTATTATTTACTTGGAAATTATAGGTTTATTTAAATTATTTGTGTGATCTTGATTTATCTATTATCCCTTTCTTTTAGATTTTTCAATTTTGTGGAGCACAGGTTTTTAATGCACGAACTAATGATCCTTTGAATTTCCTCCATGTCTATTGTTAAGTCCCCTTTTTGTTTCTAATTTTCATGATTTGGATAGTGTTTTTCTGTCTTTTAATTACTTTGGATAAGTGTATGTCTAACTTCTTGATTTTCTTAAAAAGCAACTCTTTATTTCATTGATTCTTTGTATTGTGTTCTTTGTTTCTATTTTATTAATTTCAACCTTCCATTTGATTATTTCTTGCTGTCTTATCCTCTTGGATGTGCTTGCTTCACATTGTTCTAGAGTTTTCCAATATGCTAAGTTGCTAGTGTAAGATCTCTTCTTTTTAATTTAGGCACTTATTGCTATGAGCTTTCTTCTTACCACTGCTATCATTGTGTCCTTAAGTTTGAGTATGCAGTATAATCATTTTCATTTTATTCTAAAAGTCCTTAAATTCTTTATATTTGTCTTGTGATGGAGGTGGGTCTTGTATCTTATCTGTTGATATCATTGGTTAATAATAAAGAAACTGCCTCGGCCCTCATAGGGCTTGGGAAAGAGAAGAAAAAGAATATAAAAAAGTTAATGTCTTAAAAAGAAAAAGGGTAAAGTCTTTAAAGAGACAGAGTACAGAAGTACAGATAGTTATAGATTAAGAGAAATAAAGAAAAATAAGCCATGTAAAAATGGAAAATTCACAGAGAGTCTGGATTATGTACATTGTGT
>NW_026069593.1:0-735 GCF_014885135.2 Alexandromys fortis
CAGATCCTTTTGGTTGTAGAGCAAGCGCTCAATGAACCCCAGCCCCATGGGTGGTTAACTTTTGACAAAGTGACAAAGACTGTGTGGTGAAGCTGGGATGCTTGGGTGTCCCTGTGCACAAAGAACAAACCCAGAATGGTAGTTTGCTCGGTATACAAAGCCAACGCTAAATGGGGTGTGGACCTTTGTACGTGTAAAACCTAAAACTATCACATTTTTGCCAGAAAACATGGAAAATCTTTGTGTCTTTGTTTAGGTCAAGATTGTTTTACATATGACCTCAAAAGCCTGACCCATTTCATTAAAAATATACTCTTCTTATGCTGGGGCTCAGTGATGGAGGACTTGCCTGGTAGGAGGAAGGCCCTGGGTTCAAGCCCCAGCACCTCAAAAGAAAATATGAGTAAACAAACAATGAAATAAGCAAAGGAAACCATGAACTGCCCCCAACCTGAAGTTCCAGCTGTGGATGGCTGCAGCAGGGAGGGGAGGGTGTGGAGTAGGGGTGGAGTTTGAGATCAGCTGAGCAACAAGACTTTTCTCTGGGAAGAGTAATAATAAAAGGTCACCCAATGATGTGAAAAAGGCACTGAGAGCTGGGCGGTGGTGGCACACGCCTTTAATCCCAGTACTCCGGAGGCAGAGGCAGGCGGATCTCTGTGAGTTCGAGGCCAGCCTGGTCTACAAGAGCTAGTTCCAGGAAGGGCTCCAAAGCTACAGAGAAACCCTGTCTCG
>NW_026069593.1:5089-7012 GCF_014885135.2 Alexandromys fortis
GAGAGAGAGAGAGAGAGAGAGAGAGAGAGAGAGAGAGAATATGGTTGAAATGTCCCAACAGGCTCCTGTGTTTGAACACTGGGTCTCCAGTTGGTGGCACCGCTTGGGAGAGTAGGGAACCTTTAGGAACTAGGACTTAGCTGGAGGAAGTGGGTTGCTGAGGGGGTTTTGTTTGGGTATTTTGTTTTTGTTTTGTTGTTTATTTATTTATTTTTTAACCTTGGCTCTGTTTCAAGCCAAACCCTGTCTGCTTCCTGAGCTACCAAGATGATTGTAAGAAGATGCTGCCCATCCCCATTGTCATGAGCCTCCTTCCGCCATGCCTTTCCCACCATGATAAACTGTCTTCCCCCAAACTGTGAACTTCAGTAAACATGACTCCCCTTAAGATGTTTCTGCCAGATATTTGGTCACAGCAATGAGAACAGGTAACTAAGACAGAATTCCTTCCCCACTCTGACAGAGGAAGCTACCTCTTCCCATGGCCCAGTCACTAACACTCCACTTCCCTCTGCCTCCACAGGCTCCCACCCTTGCCTACCTCTGTGATTTCCAAGATCCCCCCCCTCTTGCTTTACTACCCCAAATAACAAATCAGCCTTATTCTATGTGGAGAAAACTGCAAACTAACATACAGCATTGACTAATGAGGTAAAGATAGATTATGCTAGAAGCCAACCAGCAAGAAACTCAAAACAAAGTCTGGGGAGAGATGGCTCAATCAGTACAGTGCTTGCAAGCGCAAGGACCTAAGTTTGGGACCCAGAACCCACGTAAAAAGCCAGGTATTTTGGTGTGCACTTACAATCCCAGCACTGAGGAGGTGAAAGAGGATCCCTGGGGCTCGCTGACCAGCCAGCCTGGCAGAAACAACAAGCTCCAAGCTTAGGGAGAGACTGTCTCAAAAACAAACTGGAGAGTTGGTGAGATGGCTCAGCAGGAAAAACACTTGCCAAACAAGCCAAGTGACCTGAGTCTCATGTCTGGAACCCATGCAGAGGTTTCGGAAGTGGGGAACTAACTCCACACATACACTTTGGCAGATGTGCAACCACACAGGTATCATACACACAGAATAATACTAAATCACAATTAGGGTTAAAGATGGGGAGTGAGAATCAACACCTGAAGCTTGTTTGCTGGTCATCCCACAAAAGAGCCCTGCCCCCACAGCACTGCAAACACAGTCAGCAGGTTGCAGGCTTCAGCAAGGCAAACTTTCGGCCATCTCCAGGCAGGAGGAGCTTCCTCCACAAGCACCAAGGGCACAAATCATGAAGGGGAAGACACGCAGGACTCGGTAGAGCAAAATTAAGAATCCCTGTAAGACAAACTGCACCATCAACAAAGCCACAAGACAGATGCAGCCGCAGACAGGCGGGATGATTACATCCCACATAACCGAGCAAGTATGAATGTCCCAGATCTGTGGAGGACGCCCACAGATCAATAAAATGATGAACAACCCAGTGGAAGACTAGAGGGGGGATGGGCAAGGACAAGCGCGGGTCCAGGAAGAGGGCCCAAGGTACAGTCCGTGAAAAAGAGGCTTGCCACAGTAGTGACACTCAGGGAGGAAGAAATCACACCCCTGACTCCAACCCACCAAGTGGCACAGCAGAACTGTGACAGGAACTGAGAGTCACAGGGCGTTCTCTAGCAAACATGGAGTGTTTCAATTCCACCAGACACCTACTTCTAACCTCTCCACCCTCCTGATGTGTAGGGATAAATTCTATAGATTCTAAGACCCCAGCGGATACATTCTAGACATTTTAAAATCTCAGCTGGTACCCGACTTGTACAGAACCAAACTGTTAGCATTTTCCCCACAATTACCTACAATAAGGTTTTACTTTTTTTTTTTAAAAAAAAGATTTATTTATTTATTATGTATACAGTATTCTCAGTACTCTGCCTGCA
>NW_026069594.1:3615-4827 GCF_014885135.2 Alexandromys fortis
CCTGGGCTCCACATAATAGAAAGAGAAGACCAACTCCCACAGGTTGTCCTCTGATCTCCACAGGTACACCATGATACACACACCCACACCAGGATGGATGTGACAGAGCCCAGCCCACTGTGGGTGGTGCCACTCCTGGGGTAGTAGTCCTGGGTATAAGAAAGCAGGCTGAGCAAGCCATGAGGAGCAAGCCAGGAAGCAGTGTTCCTCCTTGTCCTCTGCTTCAGTTCCTGCCTCCAGCTTCCTGCCTCGATCTCCTCCCTGGCTTCCTTCAGTGATGGAGTGTGTCCTGTAAGCCAATAGACCCTTTCCTATCCTCAAGTGGCTTTGGTCCGTCTTTTTGTGCCAGCAATGCAAAGGAAAGGAGGAGACTCCCAGAGGGGGAGAGAGCCTTCACCGTGGACTCTCACCTTCAACCATCTTGAGTGTGGAACACTCACTGCAGGTCTGGATTTGATCTACCATAGTGTGTGCTACCTCCTTATCCCAAATCCGTGCAGTCCCAGACGACACATCTGCTCTGCTGTTCTGGAGATGGCTGACTGATCGAGGTAGCCTCTTTGACTTGCATTTCCAAGTTAATTTAGACTTCTCACGTCAACCACCCTACCCACAGCCCCAAAGTCTGTTGGGATTCTGATATGCATAATCAGAATCTCTGGGTTCGATGTGAGAAGAATTAAGAAGTCTGCCATGTTGGAACTAACTCGCATGTCCCTGTGTTTTAGGTCGTCTTTAATTTTATCCTGGGGTTTTGTGCTGTTTATATTTAGGTTTCTAGAGTCATGCCGCTTTAAACATTGCTTTTTAAAATTCTGTATTGTGTGTTACATCTAAAAAGATCGATGTGGTCTGAATGAGAATGGCCCTCTAGGCTCATATATTGGGAAGTTTGGTCCTCCTTTGCTGAAACTCTTTGGGGAGTGTTAGGAAGTGTGGCCTTGTTGGAGGAGGCCTGTCACTCAGGGCAGGAGTTGGGGTTACAAATGTCCCCACCATTCTCAGCTAGCTCTTGGCTTCGGCTTCAAGGCTTAAGCTCTCAGTTACTGTTTGGCTCTGGGCCTGCCTGTCTGCCACACTCCCCTCCATTGTTTCATAGACTAACCCTCATGAACCATGAGTCCCAACCATGAGTCCCAAATTAAGTACCTCCTTTCCCAAGTTGCTGTGGTCATGGTGTTTTAACACAGCAATAGAAAAGCAAATAAGATA